>NC_057806.1:591620939-591798218 GCF_018294505.1 Triticum aestivum | reverse complement strand
TACAGTAATCACACATTTTCCTCTCCCATGTGTCAACAAAGAATTTGCAGGATTTATAGTACAACAGCAAGACATCAAGGACTATGGTGAGCGGTAGCAAACTGCTTTTTATTTTCTTTTTTACCTTGTTGATAAATTATTGATCGCAGTAGTATCCTCCCGAGCCGCCGGAGGATGTTTGAGATCTGGTCCAAGGTTCTTGACATCGTAGCACTTGGGGTGGTGACGATGCTGTTGACAGGAAAATCATCCACTTGGTCGACGCCCTCGTCATTGATGCCTAGGTAGTAGGCGATGGAGGCGGCGTTGTTGGCCCCCGCCGAGGCTAACATGCCGTTGCCCATCCACGTCGTGGTGTGCCAGCCCCCTGGCCGCGTTTCCAGCACCCGTCCGCCCATCTCATTGTGTAAGCTCTCCATGAAGGGCACTGGGAACATGCTCGAGGGGAAATAGCCGATGGCCACATTGTTGATAGCCAGCCACCACACCAACAGCCCGGTCGGCCTGTACAACGCAACCGTGGCGAAGTAGAGGTCACCACCAACCTTGGATTCGCTGTCCCTGAATTGTGTCCCAAGTGCAAACTGGTTGTTGGTCTGAATGAATGGGCAGTCATGATTCAAGCAGTGCGAATCCACGCCGCCGTCGTTCTGCAGGCATATGTGTGGAATTCTTCATTCTAACAGTCTGGACGGACAAGAAAAAAACTATGCTACTACTATTTATGATCTCCCAATCAGACTGTTTTAAGTATATTGTAGTGGTATGGACTTACAATGGCGTAGATGTACAACCTAGGATTATCGTCACCCAGAACTGAAGGATACACCTTCAAGGCTGCAACGTATCAAAATTTGTTTCCTTTCCGATAAAATTCACCACTAAAATAGTCTCCAGATGAGAACTTACGGCCATTCCAATAGCTATTTGATTCTTGATATCAGGCGGATCCTTGCCTGTGACATATTTAAACTGCCTCTCGTGAGGAGTAGCAGTAAGGAGGTAATTCTTTGAGAATTCATTGGACTCCACTTGTACTTTCCAGATGGGGATTGCAGCACTGGCCCCATGATATGGCACGTTCAGAGCATATGCAGCAGCTATCTACAACCAAAGCATCGATTGTCAATGACAACAAAAGTGTTGTTTAATATCCCAGACGTGTTTTTCTCTTCTAAAACATCCACCAAGAGCTTTTGCTGGTGTATATATTAATAAAGAAGAAGATACCCTAGCATGTGTATTAAGAACAGTTCCATTGTCTAGGATAAATATGACCACTTACTTCTAGTTTACCATTCCCTTCATCTTGAATGCTCATGTCGGTAGGATGAGCATACGAGAAAAAAGGTAGACTTCGGTTAGCAACATCACCATCAACACTAATAGGCTTCCTCGGAATCGGGATGGTTCCTTCTGGACAGCTACCGCTTCTTCGCCATGTTTGCTCAGGAAGGCTGTAATTTCTTCCTTTAACCTTATATGCTACTTTAGGAGGTTCCTCGGTTGGTTTAAGCTGAAAATCATTGGGCATATAATGGAGCAAAACTTGGTGCTTCTTCATTTTCTCCGGCAAAACTAATCAAATATATCATCTACCAGGCATCTATGATCTACCAATTAAAATTAACACTATCCATCTGTTGTTTTAGACTCTCTTCGTTCCAGCCTTATGCGTAGAAATTAATAAATGATATAGAATTGCTCACAATACTTATTAGATATGAATAAAATCATATAAACTTGAAGTGCATATGGATATTGTTACAGTTAAATTATTAAAAAGTAAGACAAAAAACCTGTATTTTGTGATTCCGAAGCAATGGATCCTTGAGGCTAGGTTGCTTGTAGATGTCAACACAGTCGATTATATCACCACTTTTGCACTTTTACAAGAAAGCAAAGTAATATTTAGAACATGAAAATGTTAAAAGATCAACCAAAGGATATTTTTTTGTGAAAAGATCAATCAAAGGATTAATGGACACATTTGACTGTAAGGTTATTGAAGGAAGAGAAGGAAGTCATGGATGATGCAAATTCATCAACAAACAAAAATGTACCTCTGCATGGATGTAAGCTGCACAACATCCATGACCTTGTCACCTAATCCTTGGAAACAAAACATTAGCAAAAACAAGGCCATTACCTCAATGGTCTTCACAATATCATTGGGATCAACATGTACCCCATGAATACACGTTGTCAACAGTAGAGAAACTGCAAATAATGCCAAAGACAAAGATAGATGGCTCATTCTTCGCAAAATAAGAAAAATTGGATCATGTATAAACTGGCTAGAAGGGGAGCATTGAGGGTATATATTATGTCCAAATTATGTTGAGTAGTCAAAGGCGAAGATCAAGGGATAATCAAATTTTGATAGTGTGAATTATGACTGGTACATTTGGAGCAATAAGTGATTGCTTATGTGATCTTTTCCTTATGTGATTCCTTCCTTTTATTACCCCTCGTACGTTTCCTACTATCCCTCCGATTTTCCTAGGTAACAATCACGTTCCTAAAAACTACAATATTTATTTGGTGTAACAGACGAAATTAAATTCAAAAGGAAGGAATCAATTATATTTGTAATCAATACCAAATCAATATAGAACAGGCTATTTAATCAACCGCTAAAAATCAACCGGCTGAAAACTGAGGAAAATCAGCCCCCTCCCAAGCCGTACGATAGTGACGCACGGGTCCGTTGGATCAGCCCAATGAGATCCCGTACAAGCTACAAACCCGTGCCACACATGTAGGAATCAGGAGACCAGTACCGGGCGACTGAGGCCCTGTTTGATTATAGGGATTAGACTAGAAAAAGTCCCTTTTAGTCCCTATGTAATCAAACAGGTGAGACTTTTTCTTTAGGGACTAGAAAAAGACTTTATTGAAGGGTCTTTTTTCTTTAGTCCCTGAGACTACAAAATTTTTAGTCCCTTGCAACCGAACACCCCCTAACTTGCAGGAGTGTACGACTAATTTCTTCATTCGTTTCTTCTGGGTGGTGCTACACCACTTTCACTCCATCGCCCATCGAGGCCCCACATAACTAGTACCTATGCCATGCGTTTACTTGAGGGTGCAGCCACATGCGTCACTTAGTGCTACAACGCTCGACTACGGTCTCTTTTGATAGCGGTCCGACTGCTTCGATGACGACAGTGATGCTATGTGACATGCTACGATGGTGGTCCGACTGCTTCGACGACCACGATGCTGTTTCGAGGGGTGCTACGATGCGTCCCGACTGCTTCGACGACCGTGGTGATACTAGCAGGGACAGGCTGCTTCAATGATGTTGCGATGACATGCTTTGATGTCCATGGCAGCTATGATGCTATGACGACGTCTTTCAAATGGCCATTGTGTGCTTCGACCATATGTGTCGACGATCGCGGCGATGCTACAATGGCAGCCTTGCTGCTTCGTGATGTTGCGACGATGTGCTTCGTCAACCGCGGCAACATGCGGTGACAACTGCGGCGATGCTACAATGGAAGCATGGCTGCTTCCATGATGTTGCAAGGACATCCTTCGGCGGCTGCGGCGGTTGCTTCGGCAGCCTATAGCCACAACGGCGGCATGCTTCGAATTGTCACGATGATATTGCGACCGCGTGCTTCGACGACCGCGGCAATGCTGTGTTGGACGCCTGGGTGCTTTGTTGATGCTGCAATGGCGGGTTTCCTGGTCGTGGCAGTGTTGTGATGATGGCACGGATGCTCCAACAATGCTACAATAATGGTCTGGCTACTTCGATGATTCTGCGATAAGATTAAGAAAGCAACGTTGTACCTTGGCAGTTCAGTACATGCAGTACCTGTGATTGAGTACATGTAGTAACTAGCTACCATGACTACTGACTCGTTTATCAGTACCTGGCAGCAATTCGTCAACAAGAATAATTGCGTCTCGATCAGGGAAAAAAATCAGTCGCATGTGGAGGAGAGCACGGAGCGAGCGGCGTGTTTGGGTTATATGAGTGAAGTCTGTTTTAAATCCTAAAGTTGTAGAGCACGACGCAAATAAACCTCCACATACAAATCCTTGAAATTGATACCCGATACTTACCTATCCTGGTCAATTGTAACCCTAAGCCACCCAAGATCTGTTTGGAAGGGCAATCCCGACCGGGATCACTTGTTTCTCTCACTGACCCCAAGGGCCTACATGTCATACCCTTCTTCATCAACCTATTTTCTTCCTCTCTGCCTCTCTCTCCTGAAATCCATCTCGTACACCGTCCGTCCTCGCGTTGGTCTGGGGTTTTGCCTCCTGGCACCGCTGCTCGCCTCAGACCTCTATGTCGAGCTACTGATCCCATCGCCATTGCCATCTGCCGCATCTACGGTCCAGCAGTGTCACCTGTACCGCATGACGGGGCTCCACCTTGGCCGCTGGCCCGCCACCACCGAGGGCGATGGTGGCAGGGCCTCCACCCGCCCGTGATGAGCCACTACCGCTGCCACCAGATTGGTTCCCCTCTTCACCATAGAGCAGGCCCGAGAGCAGCGTGTGTGTCGCTCCTGCTTGCATTGCGTGCGTGTTGATGCTTGAGCTCTTACTTGCATTAATTTATCACCTGCCTTGGGGTGGAGCGCTGCTCACCAAGCTGGCCTCCTCCAAATGGCTCTCTCTTTAAGCTGCAGTAGTTTTGTGGCTGCAATGTAGCTGCTCCGACGACCGCCGCTAGACGGGAGCACATGCTCTTGTCATCCCTTTCACTCGCAGCCCAACGCAGGGGAGTTTTGCGTGTAGGTGCGAAGAGCGCCACCCCTGCTCGCACACCTACGTCCGCTCACCGTCGGGGAAAAACATGCGCTGGCATCGTCGTCGCTGGTGAACACTGTCGGATGCATAGCATATGACGGGTGGGGCAAAGCAGTCAGTGAGAGTAGCAATTGATCCCGGTGAGGATTATCGTTTTCCGGGTGCGCCAAACGAATCTAGGGTTTAGGTTGATCGGGATTGGTAAGTATAGGGTATCAATTTGAGGGATTTAGACGTGAGGGTTCGTTTGCATCATGCTTTACAAACTCAAGGTTTAAAACAGACTTCACTCAGGTTATATAGAGGCGGGCGCGCGGACGCAACAGTCGGGAGTCGGCCATCCCACTTGGACACGTGGTTGGCAGCGGAGGGGGCTGATGAGCGCGCGTTATCAGCCGGATGAAAATAAGCGTTTTCCATTTAATCATCATCTTTTACCTGGTGCCACTGCCTAAATTTAGACGGGATCCCAATTCAGATGGGAAAAAGTTCTGTTTCAATCAGCTTTTTTTAGTCTAAACACGCTTCATTTATTGCTCAGTAATATTCATAGGGATACAAGAAATATTTGGAGGGTTTAACAACCACACATGGCACCCCGTAATCCAAACTAAAAGCATCCTTAGCAAGGCTATGTGCCTAAACATTAGTGGCCCAACCTTCAAAGATGAAGGTACAACTATCAAAACTATCCGTTGTTTCCACAATCTCCCTGGTGGTGCTGGCGTAGGCACCCCCGGTGCGGTTCTTGATGTCGTTGACTACTCCTTGGCTGTCACTCGCGATGAGAATACAAGCAAGGTCCAGGTCAGTAGCGAGAGCAAGTGCCTTGCTACACGCCAACGCTTCCAGCGTCGCCGGATCCGTAACTCCATAGATCTTGAAAACTGAAGCACCCAAGTATGTTCTTGAAGAGTTTCTGCAAATAGCACTGAAAGAACCAACATTACCATCTCTGGAGATAGCCCCATCGGCTCGTATTTTTTCAATTCCTTCTGGTGGAGGGATCCATCTTGGCTGCACTCCTGCTACCGTTAGAGATCCCCTCGTAGCTTTCTTAGTATTGCACTCCTCGAGCTCCCGAATGTACTTCAAGATGAAGTTGTATGTAGATAGAGGGCTCTGAAAAATGTGTTCATGTATGATACGCCTCCGTCGTATGTACTTTTCCAAACGCTTTTGACCTTGTTTTGGACTCTAACTTGCATGATTTGAATGGAACTAACCTGGACTGACGCTGTTTTCAGCAGAATTACCATGGTGTTATTTATGTGCAGAAACAAACGTTCTCAGAATGACCTGAAACTTCACGGAGCAACTTTTTGGAAAATATAAAAAATACCTGCAAAAGATGAAGGTCAGGGGGCCCACCACCTGTCCACGAGGGTGGGGGGTGTGCCCCCCTACCTCATGGGCCCCCTGATGCATCTCCGACTCCAACTCCAACTCCATATATTGTGTTTCGGGGAGAAAAAAATCAGAGAGAAGAATTCATCACGTTTTACGATATGGAGCCGCCACCAAGCCCTAAAACCTCTCGGGAGGGCTGATCTGGAGTCTGTTCAGGGCTCCGGAGAGGGGAATCCGTCGCCATTGTCATCATCAACCATCCTCCATCACCAATTTCATGATGCTTACTGCCGTGCGTGAGTAATTCCATTGCAGGCTTGCTGGACGGTGATGGGTTGGATGAGATCTATCATGTAATCGAGTTATTTTTGTTAGGGTTTGATCCCTAGTATCCACTATGTTCTAAGATTGATGTTGCTATGACTTTGCTATGCTTAATGCTTGTCACTAGGGCCCGAGTGCCATGATTTCAGATCTGAAGCTATTATGTTTTCATCAATATATGAGAGTTCTTGATCCTATCTTGCAAGTCTATAGTCACCTATTATGTGTTATGATCCGTTAACCCCGAAGTGACAATAATCGGGATACTTACCGGTGATGACCGTAGTTTGAGGAGTTCATGTATTCACTATGTGTTAATGCTTTGTTCTGGTACCCTATTAAAAGGAGGCCTTAATATCCCTTAGTTTCCGTAAGGACCCCGGTGCCACGGGAGGGTAGGACAAAAGATGTCATGCAGGTTCTTTTCCATAAGCACATATGACTATGTTTGGAATACATGCCTACATTATATCAATGAATTGGAGCTAGTTCTGTGTCACCCTAGGTTATGACTGTTACATCATGAACCGCATCCGGCATAATTCTCCATCACCGATCCATTGCCTATGAGCTTTCCATATATTGTTCTCCTCTTATTTACTTTTCCGTTTCTATTGCTATCATAACTACAAAATACCAAAAACGCTACGTTTACTACTGTTACCTTTTGCTACCATTACCATTACTATCATATTACCTTGCTACTAAACACTTTGCTGCAGATATTAAGTTTCCAGGTGTGGTTGAATTGACAACTCAGCTGCTAATACTTGAGAATATTCTTTGGCTCCCTTGTGTCGAATCAATAAATTTGGGTTGAATACTCTACCCTCGAAAATTGTTGCAATCCCCTATACTTGTGGGTTATCAAGACTATTTTCTGGTGCCGTTGCTGGGGAGCATAGCTCTATTCTTTGAGTCACTTGGGATTTATATCTGCTTATCATTATGAAGAACTTGAAATATCCAAGAACCAAGATTTATCCCTCAACTACGAGGGGAGGTAAGGAACTGCCATCTAGCTCTGCACTTGATTCACCTTCTGTTTTGAGTAAGCATGCGACCCCTACACCTGCTTCTGCTATTCGTTCTGATATGTCGCATGTTATTGATGATGCCACTTCTGCTATGCATGATACTCATGATGAAACTACTTCTATGCTTGATACTACTGTGCCACTTGGTGATTTTCTTGATGAACAACTTGCTAGGGCTAGAGAGATTGAAAATATTGAATCTGATGATACTGATGAAAGTGATGATGAAGAATCACTTGTTATTCCTAAGGGTTATGTTTTTGATCAAGAAGCTTCTTTAGCTATTTTAGCATGCAAAGATAGATATGAACTCAAAAGGTTATTCGCTAAATGGAATAAGCAATCTCTAAATGCTAGAATGAAACTTGACCCTGCTTTTGCTACTTCACCTATCTGTGTTACTGATAAGGATTATGAATTCTCTATTGATCCTGATATAATTACCTTAGTTGAATCTGATCATTTTCATGGTTACGAATCTGAAACTGTTGTGGCACATCTTACAAAACTGAATGATATAGCCACCCTGTTCACTAAAGATGAGAGACCTTGTTACTTTTATATCCTCAAAATATTTCTGTTCTCATTAAAGGGTGATGCTAAGATATGGTTTAATTTTCTTGATCCTGGTTGTGTGCGTAGTCCCCAGGATATGATTTATTACTTCTCTGCTAAATATTTCCCTGCTCATAAGAAACAAGCTGCTTTAAGGGATATATATAATTTTGTGCAAATTGAAGAAGAGAGTCTCCCACAAGCTTGGGGGAGGCTTCTCCAATTACTTAATGCTTTGCCTGATCATCCTCTTAAGAAAAATGAAATACTTGATATCTTTTATAATGGACTAACCGATGCCTCCAGAGATTACCTGGATAGTTGTGCTGGTTCTGTTTTCAGGGAAAGAACACCGGATGAAGCTGAAATTCTATTGAATAATATGTTGAGAAATGAAAATAATTGGACACCTCCGGAGCCAATTCCTGAGCCTATTCCTAAAACAACTCCGAAGAAGAGGGGTATTCTATTGCTCAGTCCTGAAGATATGCAAGAGGCAAAGAAATCTATGAAAGAAAAAGGTATTAAAGCCGAAGATGCTAAGAATTTACCTCCTATTGAAGAAATACACGATCTTAATTTACAGCCTGTTGAAGAAACATATGATCCAAATCCATCTCCTATTGAAGAAACTCATGGTCTTGATAACCCGACACAGGTAGTAAAGGTAAATTCTCTCTATAGATATGATAAAGCTGAAATCCCATTTACTAAGTTTGCTAGCCCATGCTTAGATGAGTTTGATAAATTTATGGCTAAGCAAGAAGACTTTAATGCTTATTTTGGTAGACAATTGAAATACAATTCAAATATTCTTAAACACTTGGGTGATTATATGGCTAATGTTAAAGGTGAACTTAAACTTATTAGTAAACATGCTTCTATGGTTACCACTCAAGTAGAACAAGTACTTAAAGTTCAAAATGATTTGCTCAATGAATTGAATAGTAAGGATAATGATAATGCTGTTAGAGTTATGACTAGAGGTGGTAGGATGACTCAGGAACCTTTGTATCCTGAAGGTCATACTAAGAGAATTGAGCAAGATTCTCAGAGAAATAACACAGATGCACCTTGTTCGTCTAAAAAGAAGAAAAAGAAAAATGATTGAACTTTGCATGCTTCTAGTGATCCTATTGTTGAACACCTGAGAATCCAAATGATATTTCTATTTCTGATGCTGAAACACAATCTGGTAATGAACCTGAAACAAGGGATAATGTTAATAATAATGTTCATGATGATGCTCAACCTAGTAATGATAATGATATAGAAATTGAACCTGTTGTTGATCTTGATAACCCACAATCAAAGAATCAACGTTATGCTAAGAAAGACTTTGTTGCTAGGAAACATGGTAAAGAAAGAGAACCTTGGGTTCAGAAACCCATGCCTTTTCCTCCCAAACCACCCAAGAAAAAGGATGATGAGGATTTTGAGCGCTTTGCTGAAATGATTAGACCTATCTTTTTGCGTATGCGATTAACTGATATGCTCAAAACCAATCCTTATGCTAAGTATATGAAAGATATAATTACAAATAAAAGAAAGATACCAGAAGCTGAAATTTCCACCATGCTTGCTAATTATACTTTTAAGTGTGGAATACCAAAGAAACTTGGAGATCCAGGAGTACCCACTATACCATGCTCTATTAAAAGAAACTATGTTAAAACTGCTTTATGTGATCTTGGAGCCGGTGTTAGTGTTATGCCTCTCTCTTTATATCGTAGACTTGATTTGAATAAGTTGACACCTACTGAAATATCTTTGCAAATGGTTGATAAATCAACTGCTATACTTGTCGGTATTTGTGAGGATGTGCCTGTTGTAGTTGCAAACGTTACTATTTTAACAGACTTTGTTATTCTTGATATTCCCGAGGATGATAGTATGTCTATTATTCTTGGAAGACCTTTTTTGAATACTACAGGGGCTGTTATTGATTGCACTAAAGGCAATGTTACCTTTCATGTTAATGGTAATGAGCATACGGTACACTTTCCGAGGAAACAACCTCAAGTTCATAGTATCAACTCTATTGGAAAGTTTCCATCGATTATATTTGGAGGTTTTGAATTTCCTCTTCCTACTGTCAAGAAGAAATATGATATTCTTATTATTGGGGATGTGCATATCCCCGTTGAGGTAACATAGTGTTATTCGAAATTTCTCCGGTTCCATGTTATTTGGAATGAGTTCGTTAACAAGACTTGATCAACCTTGTTAGTGGATTCCTTTTGATGAGCATGAGATGGATGAAACTAGAAAGCACAACCTTGTGTACCCCACTTTTTCTTTCTGTTATTTATATTAATTAAAATAAAAATAAATATTTTTCTGTCTGTTATCTGATTATCCGTGCAATGTAAAAATACCCCGAAAATAAAAGTTCTCCAAATGCCCTGAAATTTAAATATGATTTTTCCAGAATATTTGAGAATATTTGGCACTGAGAACACAGAAAACCACCTGCCCGCGAGGGTGGAGGGCGCGCCCTACCCCCTGGGTGCGCTCCCCTGCCTCATGGGCCCACGGTGGCCCTCCTCCACTTATTCTTGCACCCACACACTTCTTCTTCCTTCCACAAACATGAATATCCAGCTCAAGCATGACTTCTAGCTCATCTTGCTGCCATTTTCGATCTCCTTGCTCAAAACACCTCTCACAAAACTGCTTGGGGAGATTGTTCCTTGGTATGTGACTCCTCCATTGGTCCAATTAGTTTTTGTTCTAGTGCTTTATTCATTGCAAATTTTTGCTACTTAGGTGACCCTGTTCTTGAGCTTGCATGTCAAATTTATATGGTTCCAAGTAGTTTTGATGCATGATATAGGCCCTAGGCACTTGTAGGAGTAGTTGCTATCAATATTATTGAGTTTGGTTTACTTTTATTTTTAAGTTACTAAAAATTTCAGAATTTTTCAGAAAATGATGAAGAGACTTTTGAGGGGCTCATCGAGCCAAAGCTCGAAGGAAAAGGCACCGAAGCCTAAGTATAATCTGCCTCGCACCGCAGAGGTTCGGGCGTGTGAATGGCCTTCCGATGATTTCTTGAGAGCAGCTGGGATTTATGAAGATTTTCATGAATTGGCTAAGAATGCAGGCCTCACCACTTTCCTCCACGACCAATGCGATCAGTATCTCTTACTCAAAAATATCTTTGTGCAAAACTTTCATTTCCATTCTAGGAGCTCACCACATACGATGGAGTTTCATTTATATGATGAGCATAAGGAGATGTCACTTTATGATTTTTGTCGGGTTTGTTTAGTCCCTTTTGAGGGCAAGACAGAAGAACCACATTGTGATGATGTGGAGGGGTTTATTGATACTATCACTGTAGGGGAAACAAGGAAGGTTTCCGATGCACGAATCACTAGCATACATTTTCATGTTTTACGTTATTTTGTGTTATTTGCTAGTCGTTGTTTAATTGGTCGCGGAAACTGTGGAAACCTTAGTATTCCTGATATTATTATTTTGCTCCACAGATTATACAGTGATAACTCTGTTAGTATGGGCGGCATTATTGCCAAACGGTTAAGTTTGAACCGTACCAAGGGCCCCATCTTTGGAGGCATATATGCTTCACGCCTAGCTGCACATTTTAACATACCTATTAGGGATTATGAGAAGGAAGAAAAAGTGCTGCCTCGTGTTTATCTAGATTATAAAAGTATGGTGGCACATGATTTTATTGTTAAGAATAGGGAAGGAGAGCTTAAATACAAATTGTGCTTTAATAAACATCATCCTAAGACTATTACCCTGCCTGCTCCTTCTTTGTTTGATTTATCTGCAGGCCAGTACCTTGTTCCATTGAAGGCTATTCACGCCTATCGGAACCCTGCACCAGCCAAGGAGCCAGAGCCAGAACCACAAGTTGATCCTTCATGACAGTCTAATTACCAGTGGGATCCGGAGATGATTGTCAGCCAGTGGCAATCGGAGTCTTCCACTTCTTCTTCTCACTATGACCCCAACTACTATTATGGATATCCGCTAGGCCAGCCATGGCCATGGACCAACTTAGGCCAAAGTCCTAAGCTTGGGGGAGTACGTATTTCCCACCGACATTACATTTATGTTCAAACACTCATTGCTAGATGTCGGTGCTCATACTTTTTCATTGTATCATCCATGCTAGTTTATTTTCCTTTTTATGCTTTATTCTTGTGTGTTTAATAAACCTTAAGAAAAACAAAAAAATTAGTTGTAGCTTTTAGTTAGTTTAATTTCCATGCTTGTAGTAGTAATTAAAAAGAAAACCCAAAAAGATTTCATGTTCTTCTTTTACTTGTTGGGAGCTCTCCCGTGTAAATAGTTTTATTTCTTTTCTTTTCTTTGGGGGCCAATAGGAGAAGACCATAATTAAATTGTTGAAGTGGCTCTTATATGCATTATTGTTGATCTGACAAAAGAGTCCATATTGCCTTGTCTTCTCCTGTTTATTGAATGCCTGCAGATTGCAGCTTAGTCCAATGTACGTGCACTATTATTATTATTATTATTCACATCATTCGGTCGTGCGAGTGAAAGGCAATTATGATGATATATGATGGACTGACTGAGATGAGAAAAGCTGGTATGAACTCGACCTCTTTTGTTTTTGTAAATATGAATAATTCATCGTTCCTGATTCGGCCTATTATGAATAAACATGTTTGCAATGACAACTAGAGATCATAGTTCCTTGTGTCATGCTTGATTAGCTATGAGTCATAATGGTTTACCTTGCGTGCCAACATGCTATTGAGATGGTTATGATGTGGTATGATAGGGTGGTATCCTCCTCTGAATGATTTAAGTGACTTGACTTGGCGCATGTTCACGCATGTAGTTGAAACAAAATCAGCATAGCCTTCACGATATTTATGTTCATGGTGGATTATATCCTACTCATGCTTGCATTTGGTGTTGATTAATTTTAATGTATGTTCATGACTGTTGTCGCTCTCTAGCTGGTCACTTCCCAGTCTTTTGCTAGCCTTCACCTGTACTAAGCAGGAATACTGCTTGTGCATCCAATCCCTTAAACCCCAAAGTTATTCCATAAGAGTCCACTATACCTACCTATATACGGTATCTACCCGCCGTTCCAAGTAAATTTGTATGTGCCAAACTGTAAACCTTCAAATAAATATCTTGTTTTGTATGCTCGAATAGCTCATGTATCAACTAGGGCTGTCTGTATCTTCCATGTTAGGCGGGATATTCTCAAGAGGAGTGGACTCCGCTCCTCACTCACGAGATAAATGGCTGGTCACCGGGATGCCCAGTCCCATGCTTTATGCAAACTAAATCAAAATAATTGCAAACAAAACTCCCCCTAGGACTCTTGTTAGTTGGAGGCACTCGTTGTTTCGAGCAAGCCATGGATTAATGCTTGTTGGTGGAAGGGGGAGTATAAACTTTACCATTCTGTTTGGGAACCGCCTATAATGTGTGTAGCATGGAAGATATCACCATCTCTTGGTTGTTATGTTGACAATGAAAGTATACCGCTCAAAATATTATTCACCTCTGTTTCAAAACCGAGCTCTGGCATCTCTACAAATCCCTGCTTCCCTCTGCGAAGGGCCTATCTATTTACTTTTATGCTGAGTCATCATCCTCTTATTAAAAAGCACCAGTTGGAGAGCACCACTGTCATTTGCATTCATTACTGTTAGTTTACCTTGAGTATGACTTGACTGGATCTCTTTTACCATGAATTACAATGTCTAGTCAGTCCTTGGTCTTTAAAGGTGCTCTGCATTTATATTTTGCGATCTCAGAAAGGGCTAGCGAGATACCACCTTGTTATATCATATTATGATTGTTTTGAGAAAGTGTTGTCATCCGAGGTTTATTATTATTGCTCGTTAGTTGATTATGCTATTGATATGAGTAAACTTGAGACCTAAGCGTTATTTCGAGTGTGGTTAGTTATAATCTTTGCTGAAAACATGAATGCTGACTTTACATATTTACAACAACAAGAGCAAACAGAGTTTGTAAAAGTTTTTTCTTTATCACTTTCAGTTTATCAACTGAATTGCTTGAGGACAAGCAAATGTTTAAGCTTGGGGGAGTTGATACATCTCCGTCGTATCTACTTTTCCAAACACTTTTGCCCTTGTTTTGGACTCTAACTTGCATGATTTGAATGGAACTAACCCGGACTGACGTTGTTTTCAGCGGAATTACCATGGTGTTATTTATGTGCAGAAACAAACGTTCTCGGAATGACCTAAAACTTCACGAAGCAACTTTTTGGAAAATATAGAAAATACCTGCAAAAGATGAAGGCCAGGGGGCCCACCACCTGTCCACGAGGGTGGGGGGCGTGCCTACCCCCGTAGGGCGCGCCCCTACCTCGTGGGCCCCTGGTGCCTCTCCGACTCCAACTCCAACTCCATATATTGTGTTTCGGGGAGAAAAAAATCAGAGAGAAGAATTCATCACGTTTTATGATACGGAGCCGCCGCCAAGCCCTAAAACCTCTCGGGAGGGATGATCTGGAGTCCGTTCGGGGCTCCGGAGAGGGGAATCCGTCGCCATCGTCATCATCAACCATCCTCCATCACCAATTTCATGATGCTTACTGCCGTGCGTGAGTAATTCCATTGCAGGCTTGCTGGATGGTGATGGGTTGGATGAGATCTATCATGTAATCGAGTTAGTTTTGTTATGGTTTGATCCCTAGTATCCACTATGTTCTAAGATTGATGTTGCTATGACTTTGTTATGCTTAATGCTTGTCACTAGGGCCCGAGTGCCATGATTTTAGAGCTGAACCTATTATGTTTTCATCAATATATGAGAGTTCTTGATCCTATCTTGCAAGTCTATAGTCACCTATTATGTGTTATGATCCGTTAACCCCGAAGTGACAATAATTGGGATACTTACCGGTGATTACCGTAGTTTGAGGAGTTCATGTATTCACTATGTGTTAATGCTTTGTTCCGGTACTCTATTAAAAGGAGGCCTTAATATCCCTTAGTTTCCATAAGGACCCGCTGCCACAGGAGGTAGGACAAAAGATGCCATGCAAGTTCTTTTCCATAAGCACGTATGACTATGTTTGGAATACATGCCTACATTATATCAATGAACTGGAGCTAGTTCGGTGTCACCCTAGGTTATGACTGTTACATGATGAACCGCATCCGACATAATTCTCCATCACCGATCCATTGCCTACGAGCTTTCCATATATTGTTCTCCGCTTATTTACCTTTTCTTTGCTATTGCTATCATCACTACAAAATACCAAAAACATTACTTTTACTACTGTTACCTTTTGCTACCATTACCATTACTATCATATTACCTTGCTACTAAACACTTTGATGCAGATATTAAGTTTCCAAGTGTGGTTGAATTGACAACTCAGCTACTAATACTTGAGAATATTCTTTGGCTCCCCTTCTGTCGAATCAATAAATTTGGGTTGAATACTCTACCCTCGAAAACTGTTGCGATCCCCTATACTTGTGGGTTATCAATGTAGCGCCTGGCATCTTGCATACCAAAGTGCCCATAGGGTTGCGATTACCAAGATGAATTATTGTGGAGAAAGCATGTCCTGGACCCTAAATAACCACCGTTTTGCATCCAGTTTCGTTGTGGTGTTCAATGCCTCCACAAGATCCTAGTCGTGAAGTGCCCATACGCATCTGGCGACCGTGCAGTGAAGCAAAGAATGTTGAAAGAATCCTCGGCTCCACACAGGCCACAACATGTAGTAGTACACATGTTCTGATGATGCAGCACGTCCGCTGTTGGGATAGATTGCTGAGCCAATCTTCATAAAAAAAATTTCAACTTTGAGGGGACATTCACTTTCCACAGCATCTCCCAAGACTATTTTTGTCTGTCCATATTCGAAGTATCAGCTCTCCCTTCTAACCAAGCCTCTCTCCTCATCTTAGTTTCTACTAGCATGCGATAAGAAGATAGAACTGAGAAAACACCACGTCTTTCATGCACCCATGTCGGGACCCCGATTCCAAGTCGCATCGATCTAGCCGGTAACACCTCATATCACTTTGCGGCCTCATGCACGGTATTCCCACGGGTGTCGCCTTACCCTGGCCCGGGACCGTTTGCGCCTTTTGGCTCACGTATATGATTGTGTCGCTAGCATCCATATGACAGAGAACCCGGGCCGACATGGCTAGTCGTGAACCCAAAGCGGCACTAACCTATGGGGACAGGCATACATGATTCACATTGAGCATGTCGGTCAGCAGCGTGTGAATCCGGGCTGTAGCACTGGGCTAACAGGACTCCGGGGAACCCGGGCTGTAGCAGGCTAGGCAGGACTCCGGATGTCCCCGAAGGGACAAACACAGGAACAAAGTGAAACACATGCCGGCCAGTCAAGTTTCCTAAGCAGTAGTGCTGGGCTAGCAGGACTCCGGTGAACCGGGCTATAGCGGAGTACTATGGCTCAAGGAAGCACTAGACTACATTTCCCCATAAGAGAGGCTGCCAAGGATAAACAACTAGATTGTCGGATCCCACACATAGCAATACACGTCACACGTACGCATAACATGCAAGTATGTGCTGTACAACATGGCATCACAACATAACGCAACTCATATAGATAAAGGCCCAGAAGGGCCACATAGCATTAATACAAACAGGGGTCACATGACCCATCATTCAGAGCATACAAGCAACGGAAGCATTACATGTCCGAGTATAAACAACTACAAAAGAAAAAGGCCGAGAAGCCTGATTATCTACGAGTCCCTCCCAAGGGTACAAGATCGTAGCTGAGGTAACAAGCTACTTGTCGAAGTCCAAGTGGTACTATTAGTGAGACAGATGTCTCACCTGCAAAACATAAATAAAGCAAACGTGAGTACAAAGGTACTCAGCAAGACTTACATCAGATCCTATCATACATGCATTTGTATCAAGAAGGTAATGTGGGGTTTAGTTGCAGCAAGCCAGCTTTGACTCCGTGGCTATCCTATTCTACGACAACGAGAAACTTCTTTGAGATGAGGCAGCGCACACGACTCCACTAATCACCACATCAATACACTACTATGGATTCATCCCCGTCTCCTTACGAGAAGGCCATCCATAGCACTCACACTTGTCTTGAGCATTTTAGAGTATCCACTTTAAGTTGTCTATGTACCACGTAAGCATCCAAAAAGTCCATAACCGAGGACTCGCTCTCACCACTTATCACCATATACACGTCATGTATCTCGGCAACCTTCAAGCGGAAGCCTGGCGAGGGTGTCGGCCACGACCTGACTAACCACACAAGACTCTAGTCCAGGTTTATCGCCTATTCGGGTTCCATCCGCAAGGAGATCCGGCCGGGGTTTCGCTCACGGCCCCAAATGATGTGTACAGGGTTCCCGAGCCCACCATCCGGGTGCAACTCGGTACACCGGGCCACGTGTGCCTAGTCTGTCCCAAGTCCACCCTGCCGGGTGCCACTCGGTAGAAAAATAGCACTACCTATAAACACCAGAAACTATTTGCAACTCCTGGACAGAGATCAAGTTGGTTAATAAGTCGAGAGGGGCACTTAAGCATTCCAATGTGTGCTAGTAGCTAGTCATTGGACGACATACACGAAACTTAGTGCTTAAGGACGGTTCCAGTGAGACAACCCACCATGTACTCCTACATGACCTCTCACCGCTACCTTTACCAAATCGTGTTCACACACTTAACTCTCAGCATCAGAACATAGCATTGCACTCCAATTCATTCCCAATGAATGAGACCTGACATACTCTAAGCAATAGCAGGCAAAGCATGGTAGGAACACAACATGGCTCAATCAACTCCTACACATGCTAGTGGGTTTTAACTATTTTCTATGGCATTGAGAAGTCATGCAGAGGAATGGGTTCAACTACCGCAGCATGAAGTAGCAGTTGAATCATTGTTGTCCTAATGCAATAAATGAGAGCAGGAGCGAGAGGGTAGGATTGTATCGGAATGAACCAAGGGGGGTTGCTTGCCTGGTAGATCAACAGGGGGCACTGCTCCTAAGACAGGTACTCTGGATCGGTCTCCGGAGCAGGACCTATCGAGAAGGAACGGTGTCAAAAATCAATACACAATCATATGCAACAATATGATGCATGAACATGGCATGAAGATGTGATGCTGTTTGAGCTAATGCAACTAGCATTTATTTAGTTGAGGTCCATTTGAACCAAGGGTTCAAATACAACTCCAAATAAGCTCTTAAATATGACATAAGTGTGTTTTCATATATACAGCATGTATAGGTTGGTTTGTCATGCACGAAAATGGTACAGATGGATAGATTGAATTTTTCTGATAATTTTTCATATATAAATTATTTCAATCAGAGCTACGGTTGAATTTCTATGAATTTTTGAAGTTTATAACATTTTCTGGATTTTCCTGATTTATTTTAAATCGAGAAAATGATATATTCCGTCAGCACAGCGTCATGCTTACGTCAGTAGGTCAAAGGCGCTGACCAAGTCAAACCTGACGTGTGGGCTCCACAGGTCAGTGTCTGTGGCTAATCCTAAATTAAAAATTAGCAGGGCCGGGCCCCACATGTCAATGACCCATATGGGTTAAAACTAGTCAACTGGGGGGGTTAAACACGGTAAACCCGCTGGCATTTAGCCGCCGGCGAGGCAGGACGCGGCGGAGGCCTCGGATTTGGTCCTCCGGTGTCCATTTGGGCGGCGGAGGCCACGAGCGAGGAGCCAGAGCTCGTCCGCGTCTTCTGGGGCAAGTGGGAGAGGCAGGGACGGCCGGAGCTCGCCGGAATCGAGCTCGAGGCGGCGGCTGGAGCAAGGCTTCGAGTGGGAATGGCCTACGGGGCACGAGAGGGGCTCCAGAAGGCGTCTATGGCCTCCTGGCGTTGCGCTGAGCACGGCTATGTGCTCGGGTGCAGCTCTATGTGACGGTGGCCACGGCGGCGACATGGCTGTGCGGCGGCGAGCTTCGGTCACGGCGGCGCTAGCTCTAGAGGACGCGAGGGATGACGGGGCAAGGGGGAAACGGGTCAACGGCTCATCGGGGAGCTGCAGGGATGGTAAGCGGGCTCGGGGACGCACCGGAGTGGCCGGATCGATGGATAAGGGCGCCGGAGCCGAAGCTTGAAGACGATGATGATGGCGGCTGCTCGGGGCCTCTGTGCTTCCTTCCTTCGGTGCAGAGGTGAAGCGAGAGGTGGCGGAGGCTCTGGACAGCTCGGGGAGGCAAGGCGACGGCGGTGGGCGCAGCGGCTCACGGCGGCGTGCTCAGGCGCGTGAGGGGAGAGCGAGGGAGACAGACAGAGGAAAGGGGAGGGCACGGGGAGAGAGTGAGGGAGGTCGGGGTGGTGCGTGGCGGCTCTAGGAGCCTCTCCCGCATCGGCGGAAGCAGGAGGTGGCCACGGCGTGTGGCCGCAAGCGCCGGGCACACGCCCTCGTCCTCCTGGTAGAGGAGGAAGACGACAGGGGGAGGCTGCTGGGCTGGCCAGCCAGCTGGGCCGGCTTCTCTCCTGGGCCAGGTAAGCCAGGTGAGGTTTTTCCCTTTTGTTTCTTTTTTCTATTTTCTGTCATTTGTTCCTGATTTAGTAAAATACTAAATCAACTAATTTTCTTCTAAAATTTATTGTAGGAGCTAGTTGAAATATTCCAGAGCCCCTCACATAAAAATCAGAATTATGGGACATATATAAATAGAAATATCATATATATATCCAATGCAAATAATTATTGCATTAATTCCAAGTGGACAAATAAATATTTATGAGCTCATGAAAATATTGGTTTGATTTTTATCTCTGTCCAATATTTCCAGAGAGCAACATGAACATTTTCTTGGACCTTTTTGGAGCAATTTTTATCTGGGTCATTTCCAGAAATGATTTCTGGGGGTTTCACAAATCCCCATTTCAAATTTCAATGAAATTTAAACATGATGCAAACATGAAGGCTAGCCTAGGTCATACCAGAACTAGGGATGTGACAACCCATGACCAGAAATCCTCAATATTCCGTGTACACAAAGGAATAGAATATATCCCTGTAGCATCTGTTGGCAGGAATACCTCATCGGTCAATGTCTGATTCTATTCTGCACTAGGCAAAATTAGCTCGCTCACCATTTGAGGAGGGTTGGCCACTCTACTCACAATTTTCCTCATGTTCGAGGGCCTTGGCAGCCAGTTGTGTTTCCAGATGCTCATCGTTTGGCCATTACATATCCTCCGGATCAGCCCCTGCATGAGCACCTCGCAGCCATCAATGATGGCTTGCCATATTTGGGAGGGGGTTGAGCCTAGTTCGGTATGCAAAAACTCCCTCGTAGGGTAGTACTTGGCCTTTAATGTGCGTGCACTAAGTGACTCTGGGTCCATCAGGATTTGCCATGCCTGTCTTGCTAGGAGAGCAAGATTAAAGAGTTCAATATCTCAGAACCCCAAGCCTCCACAATATATTGGTTGAGTCATCGTGCTCCAAGAGACTCAACTAGGCTTCCATTTTCCCTCCTTGTTGTCCCACCAGAACTTTCTAATCAATGAGTTAATGTGTTCACAAAGACCGCAAGGCAATCTGAAACATGACATGGAGTAGAATGGAATTTCCCGTGCCACTGATTTTATGAGAACTTCCTTTTCTCCCGCTGACAAAAGCTTTTCCATCCAACCTTTGACCTTGTTCCATACACGGTCCTTTAGAAACTTGAAAGCACCATTCTTGCAATTTCCCACATCAGATAGCATTCCCAGATATCTATCAGAGAGGGACTCATTTCCAATATTCAAAGCATTCTTTACCTCAGTTTTTAAAGGGGATGGGTAACCCTTACTGAAGAAAACCGAGGATTTTGCAAGACTTATCCTTTGACCCGAAGCATTGCAACAGTTTTTCCATTAATGCAGACAACTCATTTGCTCCAACAGAACAGGCTTTCACAAACAACAGGCTATCATTAACAAATAACAAGTGGCTTACCGGCGGAGCCGTCGGTGCAACTCGAATTCCAGTGAGGTGTGATGGCAGACTAAGGCATAGCCTAGTGGTGGGAAGGGGCTGATGCCTTCCCACCCACCCAGGTTCAAGGCATGGTACTTGCAATTTGGGTTTGTTGCAGCAATTATACTATAGGGGGTTGCCTTACAGTCTTTCTGTCAAAAAAAAGTGAGGTGCGATGATTCATCTTGGCTTTTTAAGAGGCATGAAAGGCCCTCCACTGCAAGCAAAAATAGGTATGAAGAAATTGGATCTCCTTGATGGATTCCTCTTGTGGGTGAAAATTTCTCAAGCTTACCACCATTGAACATAACAGAAAACTTAGCCGATGTTACCATTCTCATAACCGAATCAACCCGGGATGGTGCAAAAACCCATCTTGGTCATAATGGCTTCCAAATAATTCCACTCAACACGATCATATGCCTTCATCATGTCAAGTTTAACAACACAAAATCTTTTCCTCTGAGCTTTGTTTCTCTTCATAAAATGCAGGCATTCATAAGCAGTAATGATGTTGTTAGTTATCAAGCGCCCAGGAACAAAGGCAGACTGCTCTTCAGAGATAATATCAGGAAGAATTTGTTTCAGCCTATTAGATAAAACCTTGGAAGCAATTTTGTAAAGTACATTGCACAAGCTAATAGGTCTGAATTGAGTGAGGTTAGTTGGGTCCTTCACCTTTGGAATTAGAACTAGGATAGTCTCGTTAATCATCTCATGATCTAGTTGCTTAAATTCATAATATCATTTCTAAGAGAGATGATCTTAGCGGGAGGAAAATACTTAGAGATATAAGCATCTTTGCACTTGTTCCAAGAATCAATACTATTTTTAGGCAAAGAAGAAATCCACGTTTTAGCACGATCTCTAAGTGAAAACGAGAATAGCTTCAATTTAACAATATCATTATCCACATCTTTCTTCTTTTGCATATCACACAAATCAACAAAGTTGTTTAGATGGGTAGCGGCATCTTCACTAGGAAGGCCAGAAGATGGATCTTTCATGACAAGATTTAGCAAAGCAGTATTAATCTCATAAGATTCAGCACCGGTAAAAGGAGCAATCGGAGTGATAATAAAATCATTATTGTTGGTATTGGAGAAATCACACAATTTAGTATTATCTTGAGCCATCATGAAAAACAATCGAACACACAAGCACACAAGAAGCGAGCGAAAAAGAGGCGAGCGGAAAAAGAGGCGAGCAGAAAAGAGGGAGAATAAAACGGCAAGGGTGAAGTGGGGGAGAGGAAAATGAGAGCCAAATGGCAAATAATGTAATGTGAGGGATAAGAGTTTGTGATGGGTACTTGCTATGTCTTGACTTATGGTAGATCTCCCAGGGAACGGCGCTAGAAATCCTTCTTGCTACCTCTTGAGCACTGCATTGGTTTTCCCTTAAGGAGGAAAGGGTGATGCAACAAAGTAGCGTAAGTATTTCCCTCGGTTTTTGAGAACCAAGGTATCAATCCAGTAGGATACTACACGCAAGTCCCTCGTACTTACACAAACAAAAAAGAACCTCGCAACCAACGCGATAAAGGGGTTGTCAATCCCTTCACGGTCACTTACGAGAGTGAGATCTGATAGAGATAATAAGATAAATATTTTTGGTATTTTAATGATATAGATTGGAAAATAAAGATTGCAAAGTAAAATAGATTGGAAACTTATATGATAAAAGATAGACCCGGGGCCATAGGTTTCACTAGTGGCTTCTCTCAAGATAGCATAAGTATTACGGTGGGTGAACAAATTACTGTCGAGAAATTGATAGAAAAGTGAAAGTTATGAGAATATCTAGGCATGATCATGTATATAGGCATCACGTCCGCGACAAGTAGACTGAAACGATTCTACATCTACTACTATTACTCCACACATCGACCGCTATCCATCATGCATCTAGAGTATTAAGTTCATAAGAACAGATTAATGCATTAAGCAAGATGACATGATGTAGAGGGATAAACTCAAGCAATATGGTATAAACCCCATCTTTTTATCCTCGATGGCAACAATACAATACGTGCCTTGCTGCCCCTGCTATCACTGAGAAAGGACACCGCAAGATTGAACCCAAAGATAAGCACTTCTCCCATTGCAAGAAAGATCAATCTAGTAGGACAAATCAAACTGATAATTCAAAGAGACTTGCAAAGATAACCAATCCTACATAAAAGATTTCAGAGAATAATCAAATATTGTTCATAGATAAACTTGATCATAAACCCACAATTCATCGGATGTCGACAAACACACCGCAAAAAGAGTTACATCAAATAAATCTCTAGGAAGACCGAGGAGAACATTGTATTGAGATCCAAAGAGAGAGAAGAAGCCATCTAGCCAATAACTACGGACCCGAAGGTCTGTGGTAAACTACTCACACATCATCGGAGAGGCTATGGTGTTGATGTAGAAGCCCTCCATGATCGATCCCCCCTCCGGTGGAGCTCTGAAAAAGGCCCCAAGATGGGATCTCTTGGGTACAGAAGGTTGCGGCAGTGGAAATAGGGTTTCGTGGTGCTCCTGGATGTTTTCGGGGTATATGGACATATATAGGAGGAAGAAGTAGGTCGGTGGAGCTCCGAGGGGCCCACGAGGGTGGGGGCGCACCCAGGGGCAGGCGTGCCTCCCTGGATCACGTTGGTTTCAAAAATAACTCTCCCGAAGGTTTCATTCCATTTGGATTCTGTTTGATATTCCTTTCCCGCGAAACACCAAAATAGGCAAAAAAACAACAATTTGCATTGGGCCTTGGGTTAGTAGGTTAGTCCCAAAAATAATATAAAAGTGTATAAATAATCCCATTAACATCCAAAACAGATAATATAATAGCATGGAACAATAAAAAATTATAGATACGTTGGAGACGTATCACATCCTTGAAAAGAGTAGGCCAATAAAAACCAGATTGTAAGACCTTATGTGCACTTCTATATCCCGCATGATGTCCTTTATAGGCCTCTGATAGAGGCAAAGGTGTCCCGATGTTTCGATGAGATGGTGGCTATCGTTTTCTATGGGAGTCGACCTTGACGATCCGACTACGAACGTGCGAGACATCGCGCCTTAGCAATCGCTAAACCAACTTCCGAGGGTTATTGACCACACCGGAGCACGATCAACCTGACCACGAGGGTCTGTTTCCTGCGAGCAAACAAAGAACAAGCAAGAAACTGAGATTGCAATCTGGATATTGCGAATATAAGATGAAAGCTTTATTGATCAAGGTGGGGTTCTGTGACGTCTTGGTCTGGTCGTTGGACACAAACGAAGTACGCGAAGTTGCAGCCATGGCGAACTTTTAATCTAAACAAAACCCAAAGCCTAAACGATGCCCTAAGGGCTGTATATATGGAGGAGAGGGGGGGAATTTCGTGGCCCTTGGTGGAGGGGTCCGAAACCAACCCTAACTCTTGTTTCCCCACACATACGGACTCTAAAAACAACCTATACTTAAGTACTTCGAAAATACATGGGCCTGGCCCAATAATAAGGTGATGCAGCACCTAAAATAGCCTCTGGACGAAATTTATGAAGTGGCATATTGTATATTTCATCCCATGCTTCATGCACTCATTATGGTGGCTTCAGAGTCCTGGAATCATCACTTGTAACTCCGTTCTTGTTCCCCTTGCGCATGCCATCATCTCCATGCTTGAACTTGCTCCAAGGTTCATCTTTCTTGTCCAAGCTAGGCCCTTCATTTGTAAGCAAAACAAATGTATCCAATTTAGGCAGCATCATATGCTCATGAACATTAGAATCGTTACCAAGAAACGAAAGTACCTGATAATTCAATTGGCGTGCGCGAGCTCTAGTAATCGGTCCAGTGTGTATAGCAGTAGGGGCTGTGGGTGTAACAATGGTATTGATGTCCTCATCAGCCTCAAAGTGACATTTCCATAGGATTTGTTCATGTTCATGCTCAGGTATACAATGTCTAATCATACCATCTACTCCTTTATAAAGATGTCGGTCATCCCCAAAGTAATGTCTTAAGTCAAAGAAGAATTTTTTTTCTTTTGCTGGTATGTGAAACTAGGTGGTATAGCAACAATGTAATTAGCATAGTCTACATACCAAGGAGTATTATGAGAAGCATTTATGACAGCTAGTTGTTCATCCGGGAAGCTATCATCAATAGGTAGTGGGTCATCAAGGATATTTTCTAACCTAGACAACTTATCAGCTACAGGATTCTCAACCCCCTTCATATTAGTGATATGTAAATCAAATTCTTGTAGCAAAAGAACCCACCTAATGGGTCTAGGTTTAGCATCTTTCTTTTCCATAAGGTATTTATCACAGGAGAACACAACTACTAAAAATTATTTCTCAGTAGTAGCATAGTTTCTTTGAGCACTGTCTAGAGTTTTACTAGCATAATGGATAACATTTGATTTCTTATCGACTATTTGTCCTAGAACAGCACCAACAGCATAATCACTAGCATCACAAATTTCAAAAGGTAAGTTCCAATCAGGTGATTGAATGATAGGTGCAGAAGTTAAGGATTTCTTAAGTGTGTCAAAGGCTTCTACACATTCATCATCAAAAACAAATGGAACATCTTTTTGGAAGAGATTAGTAAGAGGCCTAGAAATTTTAGAGAAGTCTTTAATAAACCTTATATAGAAACCAACATGACCAAGGAAACTTCGATACCTTTAATAACTTTAGGACATGGCATTTTCTCAATTACATCAACCTTAGCTTCCTCAATACCTCATTCGGAAATTTTATGCCCCAAGACAATACCCTCATTCACCATAAAGTGGCACTTCTCCAAATTCAAGACAATGTTAGTTTGTTCACATCTTTGCAAACTCGATCAAGGTTGCTTAAGCAATCATCAAAAGAAGTTCCGTAAACTGAAAAACCATCCATGAAAACCTCAACAATCTTTTCACAGAAGTCATAGAATATAGCAGTTATACATCTTTGAAAGGTAGCAGGTACATTACATAAACCAAAAGGCATACGTCTATAAGCATAAGTTCCAAAAGGACAAGTAAAGGTGGTTTTCTCTTGATCCGGTTGTGATACATGTATTTGAGAGAAACCGGAATATCCATCAAGGAAATAAAAGTGTGTGTGCTTTGACAATCTTTCTAACATTTGATCAATAAAAGGCCAAGGGTAATGAACTTTTCTAGTTGCTTTGTTTAATTTTTTGAAATTAATTACCATTCTATAGCCAGTCACAATTCTTTGTGGAATAAGTTCATTCTTATCATTAGGAACAACAGTTATACCTCCTTTCTTAGGGACACGATGAACAGGACTTACCCATCTACTATCAGCTATGGGATAGATTATACCTACTTCTTAGTATTTAATCGTCGTTGAGGATCCACAATTGGTTTAGCATCGGGTTCCATATTAATCCTATGCTGACAGAGAGTGGGACTTATGCCCTGCTACCTCTTGAGCACTGAGTTGGTTTTCCCTTGAAGAGGAAAGGGTGATGCAGTAAAGCAGAGTAAGCATTTCCCTCAGTTTTTGAGAACCAAGATATCAATCCAGTAGGAGACCACGCGCGAGTCACCTCGTACCTACACAAACAAATAAGAACCTCGCAACCAACACGATAAAGGGGTTGTCAATCCCTTCACGGCCACTTGCAAGAGTGAGATCTGATACAGATGATAAAAATAAGATAAATATTTTTGGTATTTTTATGATATAGATTGAAAGTAAAGATTATAAAATAAAATATATTGGAAACTTAACTACTAGGAAAAGGGCTATAGATGATATGGACATTAATGGCGCACCATGTATGTGGTGGGCCACTGCTATATAGCAGTGGCACACCAGATACAGGTGCGCCATTATTAACATATTACTAATGGCGCACTTGGTGTGTGGTGCGCCATTAGTAGTTTTGAAAAAAAATTGTTAGTAATGGTGCACCACGGGATAGTGCGCCATTACTATGTCAACTAGTAATGGCGCACCACACTCACCGTGCGCCATTAGTAGTTTTGACAAAAAAATTTAAAAAGTTGTTAGTAGTGGCGCACCAGTGGACAGTGCAAAAGTTATGCCCATTTTACTAAATTCTAGAGAGATTTTGCACTGTCCACTGGTGCGCCACTACTAACATTTTTTTAATTTTTTTTTCAAAACTAGTAATGGCGCACCACACATCAGGTGCGTCATTAGTAACCCTAGTGCTAAATGCCCCCTCCCCCCCCCATGGACCGCCATTTCAGTTTTAAAAAAATAAAAGGAAATGATGGAAATGTCAAAAAAAATAAAAGAAAATAAGTTTCCCATGTGATATGTGGTCTAGTTGTTGGGAAAATTTACAACTATGAATTTTGACTTTATTTGCAAAATCTCTCTGGAATTTAGTAAAATGGGCATAACTTTTGCATACGAACTCGGATTAAAAAGTTTTTCTAGATGAAAAATCTTCTACTCGAAAAGTTACATCCGAATTGATACGGGGCTTTTAAGATCTAGAGGGGGGGAAATGAAAAAAATCAAACTTATTAGTGGCGCACCATTTTCTAGGTGCGCCACTAGTAACAGAAAAAATTTTGGTTTAAAAAAATTGATTTTTTTTCAAAATATGATATGTAATATGACCGGGAAGTTTGAAATATTTTTTCAAAATTTCATCACACTCATGAACATGAACAAAGTCCTAGACATCAACAAGGTGTAATAGGATAGATATGATAGATATATCAACAAGTGCCTGTGAAGTGAGTTGGTGCTGGGGTTGGATAGAACTGCCAAGTTAAGCGTGCTCGGGTTGGAGTAGTGTGAGAATGGGTGACCTTCCGGGAAGTTTGACCACAGAGTGCGATTTGACTAGTGATTAAGCATATTGACCTGAGATTACACCATAGTGACCCAAGATTAAGAAAAAACGAAAAAAAATAATTGAATTTTTTTTTGAAAAAAAATTGTTAGTAATGGCGCACTTCTATGTGGTGCGCCATTATTAAGCCAGATAGTAATGGCGCACCAGATAGGCATAGTATTGGCGCGTCATTACTATTTTATTACTAATGGCGTGATAATAGTGGCACACCTGTAGTGCGCCATTAATGGCCAAAACAGGTGCGCCACTAATTAGCCTTTTCCTAGTAGTGCTTGTATGATGAAAAATAGACACAGGGCCATGTTGGGGAACGTAGCAGAATTTTAAAATTTTCTACGCATCACCAAGATCAATCTATGGAGTCATCTAGCAACGAGGGAGAGAGGAGTGCATCTACATACCCTTGTTGATCACGAGCGGAAGCGTTCAAGAGAACGGGGTTGATTGAGTCGTACTCGTCGTGATCCAAATCACCGAAGATCCTAGCGCCGAACGGACGGCACCTCCGCGTTCAACACACGTACGGAGCGAGACCGTCTCCCGCGCCTTGATCCAACAAGGAGGAGGGAGAGGTTGAGGAAGAGGGCTCCAACAGCAGCACGACGGCGTGATGGTGGTGAAGCTGCAGTACTCCGGCAGGGCTTCGCCAAGCTCTTACGGAGGAGGAGAGGTGTTTGGGAGGGGAGGGGCTGCACCTTGGATGATCTATACAGCCCTCCCCTTGCCCCTCTATTTATAGGGGAAGGAGGAAGGGGTCCGCCCCCCTCTAGATGAGATCTAGAGGGGGGGGGGCGGCGGCCAAGGGGAGGGGGCTTGCCCCCCAAGCAAGGGGGGCGCCCCCTTTAGGGTTTCCCCCCCAACCCTAGGCGCATGGGCCCAAGGGGGGGATGTGGCCAGCCCATGTAGGGCTGGTTCCCTTTCCTCTACAGCCCATTAGGCCCTCCGAGAGAGGTGGCCCTTCCCGGTGGACCCCCGGAACCCCTCCGGTGGCCCTGGTACAATACCGATATGCCCCCGAACCTTTCCGGTGACCGTATGAACTTCCTACATATAAATCTTCACCTCCGGACCATTCCGAAACTCCTCGTGACGTCCGGGATCTCATCTGGGACTCCGAACAACATTCGGTAATCACATACAAGTCTTCCTAACAACCCTAGCGTCACCGAACCTTAAGTGTGTAGACCCTACGGGTTCGGGAGACATGCAGACATGACCGAGACGACTCTCCGGTCAATAACCAACAGCGGGATCTGGATACCCATGTTGGCTCCCACATGCTCCTCGATGATCTAATCAGATGAACCACGATGTCGAGGATTCAATCAATCCGTATACAATTCCCTTTGTCAATTGGTACGTTACTTGCCCGAGACTCGATCGTCGGTATCCCAATACCTTGTTCGGTCTCATTACCGGCAAGTCACTTTACTCGTACCGTAATGCATGATCCCGTGATCAACCACTTGATCACATTGAGCTCATTATGATGATGCATTACCGAGTGGGCCCAGAGATACCTCTCCGTCATACGGAGTGACAAATCCCAGTCTCGATTCATGCCAACCCAACAGACACTTTCGGAGATACCTGTAATGTACCTTTATAGTCACCCAGTTACGTTGTGACGTTTGGCACACCCAAGGCACTCCTACGGTATCCGGGAGTTGCACAATCTCATGGTCTAAGGAAATGATACTTGACATTCAGAAAAGCTACAACAAACGAACTACACGATCTTTGAGCTATGCTTAGGATTGGGTCTTGTCCATCACATCATTCTCCTAATGATGTGATCCCATTATCAATGACATCCAATGTCCATAGTCAGGAAACCATGACTATCTTTTAATCAACGAGCTAGTCAACTAGAGGCTCACTAGGGACGTGTTGTGGTCTATGTATTCACACATGTATTACGATTTCCGGATAACACAATTATAGCATGAACAATAGACAATTATCATGAACAAAGAAATATAATAATAACCATTTTATTATTGCCTCTAGGGCATATTTCCAACAGGCCATAGGTTTCACTAGTGGCTTATCTCAAGATAGCATAATTATTATGGTGGGTGAACAAATTACTGTCGAGCAATTGATAGAAAAGCGAATAATTATGAGAATATCTAGGTATGATCATGTATATAGTCATCACGTCTGTGACAAGTAGACCGACTCCTGCCTGCATCTACTACTATTACTCCACACATCGACCGCTATCCAGCATGCATCTAGAGTATTAAGTTCATAAGAACAGAGTAACGCCTTAAGCAAGATGACATGATGTAGAGGGATAAACTCATGCAATATCATGTAAACCCCATGTTTTTATCCTCGATGGCAACAATACAATACGTGTCGTTTCCCTTTCTATCACTGGGATCGAGCACCGCAAGATTGAACACAAAGCTAAGCACTTCTCCCATTGCAAGAAAGATCAATCTAGTAGGCCAAACCAAACTGATAATTCGAAGATACTTGCAAAGATAAACCAATCATACATAAAAGAATTCAGAGAAGATTCTAGTATTGTTCATAGATAGACTTGATCATAAACCCACAATTCATCGGATCTCGACAAACACACCGCAAAAGAAGATTACATCGAATATATCTCTAAGAGAATCAAGGAGAACTTTGTATTGAGATCCAAAGAGAGAGAAGAAGCCATCTAGCTACTAGCTATGGACCCGAAGGTCTGAGGTAAACTACTCACACATCATCGGAGGGGCCATGGAGTTGATGTAGAGGCCCTCCGTGATCAATGCCCCTTCAGCGGAGCTCTGAAAAAGGCCCCAAGATGGGATCTCTTGGGTACAAAAGGTTGCGGTGGTGGAAATAGGGTTTCGTGGTGCTCCTAGACGTTTGCGGGGTATATGAATATATATAGGAGGAAGAAGTAGGTCGGTGGAGCAACGAGGGGCCTGATACGTCTCCAACGTATCTATATTTTTTGGTTGCTCCATGCTATATTATCTACTGTTTTGGACTATATTGGGCTTTATTTTGCACTTTTATATTATTTTTGGGACTAACCTATTAACCAGAGGCCTAACCCAGAATTGCTGTTTTTTTCCTATTTCAGTGTTTCGGATAAACAAAATATCAAACGGAGTCCAAACAGAATAAAATCTTCGGGAACGTGATTTTCTCACCGAACGTGATCCAGGAGACTTGGACCCTACTCTAGGGGGTCAAAGAGGAGGTCACGAGGGTGGGGGGTGCGCCCCCCTGCCTCGTGGGCCCCTCGGTGCTCCACCGACGTACTCCTTCCTCCTATATATACACACGTACCCCCAAACGATCAGATGAGGAGCCAAAAACCTAATTCCACTACCGCAACTTTCTGTATCCACGAGATCCCATCTTGGGGCCTGTTCCGGAGCTCCGCCGGAAGAGGGCCGTCATCACGGAGGGCTTCTACATCATCATAGCCTCCCCGATGAAGTGTGAGTAGTTTACCTCAGACCTTCGGGTCCATAGTTAGTAGCTAGATGGCTTCTTCTCTCTCTTTGAATCTCAATACAAAGTTCTCCCCCTCTCTTGTGGAGATCTATTCAGTGTAATCTTCTTTTTGCGGTGTGTTTGTTGAGACCGATGAATTGTGGGTTTATGATCAAGTCTATCTATGAATAATATTTGAATCTTCTCTGAATTCTTTTATTTATGATTGGTTATCTTTGCAAGTCTCTTCTAATTATCCGTTTGGTTTGGCCAGCTAGATTGGTAGTTCTTGCCATGGGAGAAGTGCTTAGCTTTGGGTTTGATCTTGTGGTGTCCTTACCCAGTGACAGAAGGGGCAGCAAGGCACATATTGTACGTTGCCATCGAGGATAACAAGATGGGGTTTATTTCATATTGCAAGAATTTATCTCTCTACATCATGTCATCTTGCTTAAGGCATTACTCTGTTTTTAACTTAATACTCTAGATGCATGCTGGATAGCGGTCGATGAGTAGAGTAATAGTAGTAGATGCAGAATCGTTTCGATCTACTTGTCATGGACGTGATGCCTATATACATGACCATGCCTAGATATTCTCATAACTATGCTCAATTCTGTCAATTGCTCAACAGTAATTTGTTCACACACCGTAGAATACTTATGCTCGTGAGAGAAGCCACTAGTGAAACCTATGGCCCCCGGGTCTATTCTCATCATATCAATCTCCATCACTTTAATCTTGCTTTGCTTTTTTACTTTTTACTTTGCATCTTTATACCAAAAATACCAAAAATATTATATCTATCAGATCTCACTCTCGTAAGTGACCGTGAAGGGATTGACAACCCCTAATCGCGTTGGTTGTGAGTAGCTATGATTTTGTGCAGGTATGAGGGACTTGAGCGTGGCCTCCTAATGGATTGATACCTTGGTTCTCAAAAACTGAGGAAATACTTATGCTACTCTGGTGCATCATCCCTTCCTCTTCGGGGAAAACCAACGCAAGCTCAAGACATAGCAAGAAGGATTTCTAGCGCCATTTCCGGGGAGTCTACGTAAAAAGTCAACATACCAAGTAACCATCACAATCCCTATCTCTCGCATTACATTAGTTGCCATTTGCCTCTCGTTTTCCTCTCCCCCACTTCACCCTTGCCGTTTTATTCGCCCTCTCTTTCTCCTTCTCCTCCTCCTTTTTCGTTTGCCTTTTTCTCGCTTGCCTTTTGTTTTCTCGTATGATTGGAATAGTCGTTTATTTATTACTAAACAGAGAACCTAAGATTTATGGATCCTCATCCGCTTGCTAATCTTTTTAAGAGATCCAGTTATGTTGAACCAATTGCTAGTGAGTTTTGTGCACTAGATTATCTTTATGAAGTTTTGCTTGAAATTCGTGAATCTAAAAATTGCGATGAAGTATTTTATGAAGTGATTCACGATAGATCTTTGAATAAAAAGCAGGATTGCAATGATGTTATTATAATCTCTATTAATGTCAATTATGCTAATAATATGCAAAACCCTAAGCTTGGGGATGCCAGTTTTGCTATGCCTACTACTTGTTGCAATGATCATGATTGGGGTGATTCTTCTTATGATCTTGAAAATTTATTTAAGCCCCATGATGAATATGAGATTGATAATAGTGTTTGCAATATTATTGAAAGTGGGTTTGGAAGAGTGTCAACTTTAGATCCCACATATTTGGAGAATGTTCAATCTTATGAAAATCTTGATAAAAGTGGGTTTGGAGAAGTCATGACTTTAGTTAATGTTAATCCCACTATTTTGGAAGAGTGTCAACTTTGGATGCATGTGGATCATGTTGAAAATATTTTATGTGATAGATATTTTGTTGAATTTGATTATGATCCTACATGTAATTACTATGAGAGAGTAAAATATGGTTGTAGAAATTTTCATGTTACTAAATTACCTCTCGTTATGTTGAGATTGCTATTGTTTCTTTCCTCTTCCTTGCATATGCTAATTTTTGCTTGCCTTGATAATTTGTTTGTCTATGAGATTCCTATGCATAGGAAGTATGTTAGACTTAGATGTGTTTGTCACATGCTTTATGATGCTCCTTTTGTGCTTCAGTTCTTGTCTTTCATGTGAGCATCATTAAAATTATCATTGCCTAGCTATAAGGCTCTAAAGAAAAGCGCTTGTTGGGAGATAATCCAATATTTTTCCTTGATGTTATTCAATAAATAAATTATTTAGCCTCTGTTTTGGTTGTGTTTTTTGTGTTTAATTAGTGTTTGTGCCAAGTAGAACCGTTGGGAAGACTTGGGGAAAGTCTTGTTGAACTTGCTGTAAAAAACAGAAACTTTAGCGCTCACGAGAACTGCTGTAATTTTTATTTGTAGAGTGATATTTAGTTAATTATTTTTGAATATGATTAATAGATAAATTCCTCACGTCCAGAAATTTATTTTACAATTTTTGGGGTTCCAGATCTTGCGCTAGCTACAGATTACTACAGATTGTTCTGTTTTTGACAGATTCTGTTTTTCTTGTGTTGTTTGCTTATTTTGATGAATCTATGGCTAGTAAAATAGTTTATAATCCATAGATAAGTTGGAATACAGTAGGTTTAACACCAATATAAATAAAGAATGAGTTCATTACAGTATCTTGAAGTGGTCTTTTGTTTTCTTTCGCTAACGGAGCTCACGATTTTTCTATTTTGAGCTTTGTGTTGTGAAGTTTTCAAGTTTTGGGTGAATTCTTTTGATGGATCATGGAACAAGGAGTGGAAAGAGCCTAAGCTTGGGGATGCCCATGGCACCCCCAAGATAATCCGAGGACACCAAAAAGTCAAAGCTTTGGGATGCCCCGGAAGGCATCCCCTCTTTCGTCCACTTCCATCGGTAATTTACTTGGAGCTATATTTTTATTCACCAACATGATATGTGTTTTGCTTGGAGCGTCTTGTATTATTTGTGTCTTTGTGTCTTAGTATGCCACAATCATCCTTGCTGTACACACCTTTTGAGAGAGCCATACATGAATTAAAATTTGATATAATACTCTATGTGCTTCACTTATATCTTTTGAGCTAGATAATTTTGCTCTATGTGCTTCACTTATATCTTTTGAGCTAGATAATTTTGCTCTATGTGCTTCACTTATATCTTTTTGAGCTAAGTAGTTTTGCTCTTTGTGCTTCACTTATATCTTTTGAGCTAGATAATTTTGCTCTATGTGCTTCACTTATATCTTTTGAGCGTTATAATTTTGCTCTATGTGCTTCACTTAGATCTTTTAGAGCACGGTGGTGGATTTGTTTTAAAGAAACTATTGATCTCTCATGATTAACTTAAATTATTTTGAGAGTCTATTAATAGCATGGTAATTTGCTTAATAATAATATGGTTGGTATTTAAGATTTGTGAAACATTCTTTTGAGTGTGTTGAATACTAAGAAAAGATTGAAGCATGATAATTGTTTTGAGATATGGAGGTGATAATATTAAAGTCATGCTAGTTGAGTAGTTGTGAATTTAAAGAATACTTGTGTTAAAGTTTGTGATTCCCGTAGCATGCACGTTGGTGAACCGTTATGTAACGAAGTCGGAGCATGATTTATTTATTGATTGTCTTCCTTATGAGTGGCGGTCGGGGACGAGCGATGGTCTTTTGCTACCAATCTATCCCCCTAGGAGCATGCGCGTAATACTTTTCTTTGATAACTTCTAGATTTTTGCAATAAGTATATGAGTTCTTTATGACTAATGTTGAGTCCATGGATTATACGCACTCTCACCCTCCCACCTTTGCTAGCCACTCTAATACCGCGCACCTTTCGCCGGTATCATACACCTACCATATACCTTCCTCAAAACAGCCACCATACCTACCTATTATGGCATTTCCATAGCCATTCCGAGATATATTGCCATGCAACTTTCCACCATCTAGTTCATCATGACACATATAATTGTCATATTGCTTAGCATGATCATGTAGTTGACATAGTATTTATGGCAAAGCCACTGTTCATAATTTCTTCATACTTGTCACTCTTGATTCATTGCATATCCCGGTACACCGCCGGAGGCATCCATATAGAGTCATACTTTGTTTTAGAATCGAGTTGTAATCATTGAGTTGTAAATAAATAAAAGTGTGATGATCATCATTCAATAGAGCATTGTCCCAATAAAAAAATAGAAAGGCCAAAAAAAGGCCTAAAAAGGGGGGCAATGCTACTATCCTTTTACCACACTTGTGCTTCAAAGTAGCACCATGATATAGCGAGTCTCATATATTGTGCTTCAAAGTAGCACCATGTTCTTCATATAGAGTCTCATATGTTGTCACTTTCATATACTAGTGGGAATTTTACATTATAGAACTTGGCTTGTATATTCCAATGATGGCCTTCCTCAAAATTGCCCTAGGTCTTCGTGAGCAAGCAAGTTGGATGCACACCCACTAGTTTCTTTTGTTGAGCTTTCATATATTTATAGCTCTAGTGCATCCGTTGCATGGCAATCCCTACTCACTCACATTGATATCTATTGATGGGCATCTCCATAGCCCGTTGATATGTGTGATAGCCTGGCTTATTAGGGATGATAGACTACTCATATCAATAAGGAATTCCTTCTTTTCCGGTAGCCCATTCGGATAGAACTCCAAAGTTAAGCGTGCTCAGCTTGGAGTAGTGTCAGGATGGGTGACCGACTGGGAAGTTGCTCCCGGGTGCGCATGAGTGAGGACAAAGTGTGCAGAAAAGACTAGTATTGATCTGTGGGGCCAGTCTAGATCCCGCCAGGAGTAACGACCACCGGCGGGTGTGTTCGGGGCGTTACAAGTTGGTATCAGAGCCGACCCTCACGGTTACACGGATGGTTGCGGATAGGTGCGCGATCATGTTGTTCATGACGTTTGTGACCCGTCGTGGCACACGGCATGGCACATGTACCGGACTGGATGCACATACGGTTGTGCCAAGAGGGAACATTCCTGTGGCCCGACGAGGACGTCGGTTCCTCTGAGTGGGGGTGTATGTGATAGACTGGCTTATTAGGGATGATATACTACTCATATCAATAAGGAATTCCTTCTTTTCCGGTAGCCCATTCGGACAGAACTCCAAAGTTAAGCGTGCTCAGCTTGGAGTAGTGTCAGGATGGGTGACCGACTGGGAAGTTTCTCCCGGGTGCGCATGAGTGAGGACAAAGTGCGCAGAAAAGACTAGTATTGATCTATGGGGCCAGTCTAGATCCCGCCAGGAGTAACGACCACCGGCGGGTGTGTTCGGGGTGTTACAATATGCCTAGTTGATGTGAGGCTATCTTCCCCTCCTTTTTGTCTTCTCCACAACCACCATTCTATTCCACCTATAGTGCTATATCCATGGCTCACGCTCATGTATTGCGTGAAGATTGAAAAAGTTTTGAAAAAGTTAGAGTATGAAACAATTGCTTGGTTTATCATCGGGGGTGTGCTTGATTTAAATACTTTGTGTGGTGAAGATGGAGCATAGCCAGACTATATGATTTTGTAGGGATAACTTTCTTTGGCCATGTTATTTTGAGAAGACATAATTTCTTTGTTAGTATTCTTGAAGTATTATTATTTTTATGTCAATATAAACTTTTGTCTTGAATCTTTCTAATTTGAATATTCATACCACAATTAAGAAGATTTGCATTGAAATTATGCCAAGTAGCACTCCACATCAAAAATTCTCTTTTTATCATTTACCTACTCGAGGAAGAGCAGGAATTAAGCTTGGGGATGTCTGATACGTCTCCAACGTATCTATAATTTTTGATTGCTCCATGCTATATTATCTACTGTTTTGGACTATATTGGGCTTTATTTTCCACTTTTATATTATTTTTGGGAGTAACCTATTAACCGGAGGCCCAACCCAGAATTGCTGTTTTTTTGCCTATTTCAGTGTTTCGGATAAATAGAATATCAAACGGAGTCCAAACGGAATAAAATCTTCGAGAACGTGATTTTCTCATTGAACGTGATCCAGGAGACTTGGACCCTACTCCAGGGGGTCAAAGAGGTGGTCACGAGGGTGGGGGGCACCCCCCCTAGGGCGCGCCTCCTGCCTCGTGGGCCCCTCGGTGCTCCACCGATGTACTCCTTCCTCCCACTACTAGGAAAACAGTCTTTAACGACAGTAAATGTGGTCGCTGAAAGTCGGATTGTGGTCGTTAAAGGTCAATAACGACCACAATCTGCTAGTCGTAGTAGGCTCCGTTGTTAAAAGTATAACGACCACATAACTTTTGCAGTCGTTATTCTTATAACAAGGAGAAGGTGTGTCGTCGTCAATCCCAAGGCAATATCAACCACAATTATGGTATTAACAACCACTTTTGCCACGCTAATAATATTATCATGGTGACCAAAGTATGCTAATAATATTATCATGGGGACCAAAGTATCATTGCCGACCACTCTCTTCACCACTTTGATATACTTCAAAACCATTTATATTTAGTATAACTTTCCGTTCAAGGATCGCTTTACACAACATCCAACATTTGAATTTTAACATCCATAATAATATAGAAACAAAATAATATGAATTGAAAGGATCATAGCCTCTTTATTAATAGAAATACAAAAATTCTAACATACAATTCTTCAATTAAAATGTCATTTAAGACATTCGAGTCAAAATCACTCCTTATATGACCAATATACTTGCTCATATCTATTTGGAAAACAAGACAACTAGAAAATATAATATTTATCAATCTTCAATCGTGGGACACCATCATTGTTTGAATGGATATCATTCTTCATCGGTGAATACAACACCGTCTGATGCTTCTATATCTTGTTGTGGACCGTCAATCCTACAAAATGTTTTGTAGTTTATGAAAGTCAGTCCTTGTAAATTAATTGGCACAAATTATAAATGCAGAGAAAATCAATGTACAAGAACAACATGATCATGCTGCCTTTCATGAGAACTCAAACATAAGACGCTTAATTTCTGACACTTCTTGCACCATGCCATTGTACTTTTCTACAAGTACTTGTTTTTCTTGCTCGGAAGCTTTAAGTTTAGAAGAAAAAAATAGCCTTACTTAATGCTGGTCCTCACAAATATCTTGCTCTAATTCCAGATTTTTGTAAACAGATCCAGTTCCATTGTTGTGCTTATGAGTCTTGGTGGTAGCTGCAAGGCCATGGTTACCCTGGGCTTATTCACATTCAATATTTTCATCAACTATTAACTCATCTACACCATTTGCAGTGTCTGGAAATGTACAACCAATCTGTAGTAGGGTGGATGAAGGAATAAAATATAAAAATGACATTTTTCATACCATAAAATTCATCAATATCATCTCCCTTGTCACTATCATTGCTGGCATCAACTTCATCATTCATACCTGTAATATATTATGAGTAACTTGAAGACAATAAAGCATAGAAATAATTCTAGGGACAGTACATGCTACCTAGAAACTCACTTTCAGAATCATCTGCATCCCAATTTGTACTAAACAAGCCTTATGTATTTGTCGGTGCATCAATCACATCTATGAAAACAAGCAACCACAATATATCATCCATTAGAATATAGCTTGAATAATATTTTTATGTTTGACTAGTACCTTTTGTAGCCAACTCGTACTTTTTTCCTGATCAGTTCCTCTTCTTGCATATGAGCCTGTGTGTAACCCCTTTTCTACTGAAATCTGCTACTCACTTGATTTCTTTGCTAACTCAATGGGATAACCTATACATAAAGCGTTATTCTAAAGTGTGCACAAAGGCTGTACAAAAGTATAGTTAAATTAAATAAGTGAATATTTATGTACTGAAAATGAATTACTGGATGCTAAATCAAAGAAAGTAAGTAGAGAACTACTTGTGTCACTATTTATTAATAAGGTAAAAGAAAAAATATGAAGCAAATTGATTACTACAGATTAAGACTTGCATAAATTCGTGGCATCATGTTGTTCTCTTTCTACGCGATGTTTTTGTTGAATTTTGAAGCAAGTCATCTTCGTCGCCATTGTCGTCGCGCTTGGGTTCAGAGGCTTCATCATTGGACTATCCATGTGGTACATTATAAGAATGGTGTGATGGATGCTTTATTACTGCATTCCATACTTTTAATTTTTTTGAAACTTTGTGACAGTGGGAGAGGCTCCCACTGACCTTTTAAATAAAACAACAATGTCTAGAGGGTTACATATTTATAAGAGACTAGTGAGGGAGTTATTAGGGGGGAGTATAAGTACAAGTTAGCGGCAAAAAACAAGCAAACTAGCAAGGCTATAAACTAGGGAACGTGTAGTTGGAGCACCCTAAGCAGTAAGCTAAAGGAAAGTAACAAGAGAATTAATAAGATTGTCCTTGACAAAAAAAGGAAACTTGGCTAGCTAGACTAAAAGGCTCATCTGTTCGAAGTAAACACTGCAGGTTAAGACTAAGGATTCCATGCTTGTTTTATTTCTTCATCCCATGCTCTTTGTTAAATACGTGAATCCAGTCAAAGTGTCAGTATGCCAGAATATTCTACAGTATTACCATTATCCCCTTCTTCTCAAAGGACAACCACCCCATTGTTTTGTGTGTAGAGGAGTCTATCTCGGCTCTAAACACGATATCTGAATCTATTCATGCCATAGCCAGTAAAACATGTTATCATGTTCGTGCAAGCTAGCTACCTATGGAGTAATGGATAGCTATGTTACCATCTTCATACGGAGATATAGAAATGTACGTGCATATGTGTGTAAATACACACATTATTCTGGAACATTTTGTCTTACCTTCTATTTGAACCACTGATTGAACTTCTGGTTCCACATGGTGGTTTGCAGTGAACATCCATGTTGACTACTGGAGTACTCACTACAATAATACAAAGCTTAATTAACATGGTAATGCAAAAATTAGTTGACCATGTAGAAAAATAAGTTAACCGACCAATCAATACAGTACATGAAGAACCCCTGCAACAAGAAAACAGAGGAAGGACGAATACTGGAATACCCACAAACCTGCAACGGAATCGCGTTGGTGGATGTGCAGACGGCAGTGCGGGCGCACTGGGGTCGAGGGTGATGTACAGACGGCAGCGCGGACGCGCCTGACCGGGCTACGGTTGAGGCGACCAGCGAGGTACAGGCAGCAGCACGGGTGCACCAGGGTTAAGGCTACCGGTGACGTGCGGACGGCAGCGCGGACGCGCCTGGGCAGGGTCGAGGCGACCGGCGAGGTGCAGGCTGCAGCACGGATAGGCGTAGAACAGAAGGAAGATGCAATCCATGGACTGTGGATGTGTCGTGGATTGAGCAGGGTAGGGGAGGCGAGGAGAAACAGATGCAGATGTATGGGATCCTAACAGATTATAAATATTTGTTGGATGTTATAGAGGGTTATCTGATCGAAATTGCCAGCACTTTGCGCTAAAAATATTCAACTGTCCCGCTCTCTTTTAGACGGGAGGAGAGATAAAGGAGAGGTGAATACTTTTTAACACAATGAGAGGTGAGTTTGTTAGAGCATTGTACGCGCAAAACAATATCACAACAATAACGACCGCCTACTTAGCAATGTGCAATCTGGTGGTTGTGAAGGTATTACTTAGACTGATCCAATCATGCAGGAACACAACTCGGTTGTTTAACGATCAACAGTTTTTTGGGCACTGTCGTTAATGCATGTTTCTGTAGTAGTGTCCTATATATACACACGTACCCCCAAGCGGTCAGATGAGGAGCCAAAAACCTAATTCCACCACCGCAACTTTCTGTATCCACGAGATCCCATCTTGGGGCCTGTTTCGGAGCTCCGCCGGAAGAGGGCTGTCATCACGGAGGGCTTCTACATCATCATAGCCTCTCCGATGAAGTGTGAGTATTTTACCTCAAACCTTCGGGTCCATAGTTAGTAGCTAGATGGCTTCTTCTCTCTCTTTGAATCTCAATACAAAGTTCCCCCCCTCTCTTGTGGAGATCTATTTGATGTAATCTTCTTTTTGTGGTGTGTTTGTTGAGACCGATGTAGCGACCCGACCTCAGATGGTCAAGTCTCTGTGCTCCAGTGTCATCCCTGGATCGGTAATGCCGACACACACAGTACTCGAAGGATTTATAACAGAGTGGCAATCACACACTTATTACATCGAATGTCTCAAAAGAGAACTTATTACAGTAATATGGCTTAAGGCTATCTAATACGATAACATCGGAAGGCTTGGAAGATAAAGTGAGTCCATCAACTCTAATGGCATAACTGAGCTGCACGGCAACGACCTAACGAACCTTACTCCTTGTCTGAAAAGTCTGCAACATAATATGTTGCAGCCCGAAAACGGGTCAGCACATGGAATATGCTGGCAAAATAACACAGTAGAGCAAGAACAGAATAATGCTATCACTACATGCATATTTCGCTGGTGGAAAGCTCTATGGTTATAGCTTTTGTGAAAAGCCAATTTTTCCCTACAACAAAGGAGTAGATTTTAATTTTACTATCATGGTAGTTGAAACATCATTGAGAAGGTTCCTCCAACTCAATCCCAATTAAAGTGATTAACATCCCAACAATATTAATTAATAAATGATGAGATACATGTGATAACTCAAATACTAGATACTCAAGAATTGTCCATAACCGGGGACACAGCTAACCATGATTAGATTATACACTCTGCAGAGGTTTGCGCACTTTTCCCCACAAGACTCGATCGCCTCCCCTGGATTTCTCGCACTTCAAGGTGTTTGAGAAACGGATGACCGAGACATAGTCTTTCAGAAACATTAACTCTTTACTCCGGACAGACCATACCAAACCTACATCCCACTACCTGCTGATCTGCCTCTTCAAGAGCTTCACGTAGCTTACTCAACTATGCTAGAGCCCATAATAGCTTGTGGCTGCACACGGAAGTTTTCTAGCATGAATCATCTCAGTTCCCTTTGAGCCTGGGTGGCGGTCCATAGGAAGATCACACGGGTACTCCGGGATTTCCAAAAATACAGGCAACACTGGGTACTCCAGGTGCCTCAATCCACCCAGATGTTAATTTAAGTTGCCACCTTAAGTTTGAACCATTAATTAACAATCTCACATCTGTCATGGATTTCACTCAAACCCAAACCACGTCTACGAGCATAGCATAGCATAGTAATATAAGCAACGCGTAGAGTAACTCCCAAGGGTTTGAATGTAACAGGGTAATAGGTTCTACCTCAACAACTACTTCCCAACCCACATGTTAATGATATCCTAATCATGCAATGTTTGAGGATTGGAACTAATGCATAAAAACTGGGTGATAAAAGGGATATGATCAAAGTGTTACTTGCCTTGCTGACGGTCTGCGAAACCTAGGGACTCGTAGTAGCACGCTTCGCACTCCGGGTGTTCTATCGCAAACAAACAATAACTTACATAAGCAACAAGCAAAGAAGCACGGGTAAATCTCAAATAAGAGGGGTTGACCAGAAGGTTCAACTTAAGAACTCCGGTTCGCAAAAAGAATCAAATCAAACGGAGCAACGAAACTCAAACGGTGAAAGAAAGAAGCTTCATTTACTAATCTGAACGTAGGTCAAATTTTACAGTAGCAAAAGCTTATTTGAGTTGGTTAAACGGAAAGAGGGTTTCGAGACGAAACTCTAGGCGCTTGAATTGCCTAATTCCGACTAATGAGCGAGAAGAAAAACAGAAACTAAGATCGGATCAGAAATCGCGATCAGAAAAATCGCAGAATAAATCCGATAAAAGAAAACTGACGAACAGACTAACGTACGAGCGGTCGTTAGCTGGATCTAACGGGCGAAAACCGTTCGTTAAAACGAACATACGGACAAACGTCCGCTAACTAGAAGAACCGAGAAAAAACCGGCGAATCCGAAAAACGGATCTAGGGTTTTTAAAAAAACTGAACGGTTTTAAAAAAAAGGCGGCGGGTCCGACAGCTACCTCCGGCGAGGGGGCTCCGGAGGCGAGGCGGGGCGGCGGGGGGCGGCGGCAAGCGGCAGCGGTGGCGCGGGGCTGTGGCGGCAGCAAGCGGCGGCGGCGGCTAGCGCAGGCGGCGGTGACTGCGGCGGCGGGGCTGGAGGCGGGTGACGGTGTGGTGTTGGGGCTCGGGGGCGGGCGTATATAAAGGGCGGGGCGGCGGCGCGACTTGGAGGAGGGGGCAAGGTGCGGCGGCAGGCGGAGTCCGACTCGGACTCCGGTACGAGCGGCGGCGACGGCGCGCGCCCGCAGGAGGCGGCTGCGGCCTGGCTCGGCTGGGCCTTAGGCCCAGTCGGGCGCGAAACTTTTTTTTAATAATTCTCCTGACAGAAATAAAATCCTAGAAAAATAAAATAAAATCTAAAAATGGCAAAACAAATTTTCGCCATCTAAATAAAATATTTAGAACAAGATGAACATTTTCTTGGCCCTAAAATTCAATTTTGAAAAGCGTGCAATTTTTCTAATGCAAACAAAATTGCAAAAAAATCCAAATAAAACAAATATTTGATTTGAATATTTTTCCTCCAATATTTCAATTATCTTGGAGAAATCATATTATCTCCTCTCATATATTTTAGTATGAAATATTTTCGGAGAGAAAATAATTAAAACCAAAATCCTCGTTTCAAAATTTGATAAAATCAAATTTGAAAACCGGGAAAATCCCCAACTCTCTCCGAGGGTCCTTGAGTTGCTTAGGATTTCGAGGATCGCTAGACAAAATGCAAATATTATATGATATGCATGGATGACTATGTATAACATTCCAAATTGAAAAATTTGGGATGTTACAAACCTACCCGCCTTAAGATGAATCTCGCCCTCGAGATTCGGGTTGGCTAGAAAATAGGTGTGGGTGGTCTTTGCGAAGATCATCCTCTCGTTCCCAGGTGGCTTCATCCTCGGTATGGTGGCTCCACTGAACTTTGCAAAACTTGATAACCTTACTGCGGGTGACTCTGCTGGCAAACTCAAGAATCTTTACTGGCTTCTCCTCGTAAGTCAAATCACTGTCCAACTGAATTGCCTCCAAGGGTACTGTATCTCTTAACAGTATATCGGCCCTCTCAGCATGACACTTCTTTAGCTGTGAAATGTGGAACACATCATGAACTCCTGACAATCCCTCGGGTAACTCCAACTTGTAAGCAACTTCTCTCATCCGTTCCAAAACACGATACGGTCCTACAAATCTCGGAGCTAGTTTCCCCTTAACTCCAAAATGTTTCACTCCTCGCAAGGGAGATACTCGCAGATATACTCTGTCTCCAATCTCATAGGTTACCTCTTTGCGTTTTGAGTCCGCACAACTCTTCTGCCTGGACTGAGCAATCTTCAATCTGTCACGAATCAATTTAACCTTCTCCTCAGACTCTTTGATCAAGTCTAGTCCAAACAATTGTCAGTCTCCTACCTCGTCCCACATCAAAGGTGTTCTGCACCTGCGTCCATACAGGGCTTCAAACGGTGCCATCTTCAAACTTGCTTGGTAGCTATTGTTGTACGAGAACTCTGCATAAGGCAAATTGTCATCCCAACTAGATCCATAATCTAGCGCACAGGCTCTCAACATGTCCTCCAAAATTTGGTTCACTCTCTCGGTCTGTCCATCTGTCTGCGGGTGAAAAGCTGTACTAAACTCTAACCTTGTTCCCAATGTGTGATGTAACCGATGCCAGAACTTTGAAGTAAACTGTGTTCCTCTATCTGATACGATGGTCCTCGAAACTCCATGCAGACATACGATCCTGGACATATAAATCTTGGCCAACTTTGCACTGGTATAAGTGGTTTTCACTGGGATGAAGTGAGCCACTTTGGTCAAGCGATCAACTACTACCCATATGGAATCATATCCTGCTTTAGTCCTGGGCAATCCGGTGATAAAATCCATGCCAAGTTTATCCCACTTCCATTCGGGTATCGGCATAGGCTGTAATAATCCTGCTGGCTTTTGATGTTCTGCCTTCACTCGCTGACATACATCACATACGGCTACATACTCGGCAATATCCTTTTCATACCGGTCCACCAGAAACGTTCCTTCAAATCCAGATACATCTTGGTGTTTCCGGGGTGTATCGAGTATGGTGAGTTATGAGCCTCTTGAAGTATTAACTTCCTGATCTCCTGGTTATTGGGCACATAAACTCGATCCTCAAACCATAAGGTATCGTGCTCGTCTTCACGAAAACCTTTGGCCTTTCCTTTGCTCATCTTCTCCTTTATCTCGGCAATCTCCTTGTCATCCTTCTGAGCTTCCCGAATCTTGTCCAGCAATGTCGACTGGACTTCCATTGTTGCAACGAATCCTCTAGGAACAATCTCCAATCGAAGTTCCATGATATTCTCTGCTAACTCCTTCGGCAGTCCCTTACTTTCAAGGATATTAGCATAACTCTTCCTGCTCAAAGCGTCTGCTACAACATTGGCCTTTCCTGGGTGATAGTGTAGCTTCATATCATAATCCTTTATAAGCTCCAACCATCTCCTCTGTCTAAGGTTCAGTTCCTTCTGGGTGAAGATGTACTTCAAACTCTTATGGTCCGTGTATACATCACATCGGTTTCCAATAAGGTAATGCCTCCAGGTCTTCAATGCATGCACTACGGCTGCTAACTCCAAATCATGCGTGGCATAGTTCAACTCATGAGGTTTTAGTTGTCGTGAGGCATACGAAACAACTCTTCCATCCTGCATAAGTACACATCCAAGTCCTAAGCGAGAGGCGTCGCAATACACTTGGAATTCCTTATGTATATCCGGCAGTGTTAGCACTGGTGCTGTAGTCAACCGTTCCTTCAACTCCTGGAAACTTGCCTCGCAATCTTCTGTCCATTTAAACTTAGTATCCTTCTTTAACAGTTCAGTCATTGGCTTTGCAATCTTGGAAAAGTTCTCAATGAATCTCCGATAGTAACCTGCGAGTCCAAGGAAACTGCGGATCTCGCTAACTGAGGTGGGTGCCAACCATTCAGTGACTGACTGAATTTTGCTGGGGTCTACTGCTATACCTTCTCCTGATATAACATGTCCAAGGAATCCAACTTACTTCAACCAAAACTCGCATTTGCTAAACTTAGCATACAACTGGTGTTCCCTGAGTTTCTCGAGAACTAAGCGCAAATGCTCCTTGTGCTCCTCCTCGTTCTTCGAGTATACCATAATATCATCAATAAACACCACAACAAACTTCTCCAAATACTCCATGAACACCTTGTTCATCATGCTCATGAAATAAGCAGGGGCATTAGTCAGTCCAAATGACATGACCGTGTACTCGTATAATCCATAACGCGTCATGAACGCTGTCTTTGGTATATCCTTCTCACGTATCTTCAATTGATGGTATCCTGATCGCAGATCGATCTTTGAAAACACCTTAGCTCCTTGCAACTGATCAAACAGATCGTTGATCATCGGCAGTGGGTACTTGTTCCTAATCGTCGCCTCATTCAAGGCTCGATAATCAACAACCATCCTTAGGGATTTGTCCTTCTTCTCCACCAAAAGCACAGGGGCTCCCCAAGGTGATGAACTTCTTCGAATGTATCCTTTTTCCAATAACTCCTTGATCTGTTTCTTAATTTCCTCCAGATCATTTGCGGGCATACGATAGGGTCTCTTGGATATTGGTCCTGTTCCTGGCAACAGCTCTATCAAAAACTCAATGTCTCTATCCAGTGGCATGCCCGGTAACTCCTCTGGAAAAACATCCGGATAATCCTTCACTACAGGCACTTCCTCCTGAACAACTCCCGTAAGGGCATTCACTTGGCTCCTCCTAGGCACATGCCTAGACACATACTTAATCCTTTTTCCCTCCGGGGTGGTAAGGTAAATCGTCTTACTAGCACAGTCAATACTCCCTCCAAACTTTGACATCCAGTCCATACCTAATATCACATCCAATCCTTGTGACTCCAAGATAATTAGGTCGGACGGAAAAACATGTGTGCCAATGGTTAAGGGTACCTGGTCGCACCATCGGCTAGCCATGTATTCTGCTCCGGGCGAGCTTACTAACAGAGGGGTCCTAAGGGTTTGGGTTGGTAGCTTAAACTTATCCACAAATCCCCTTGATATGTATGAATGCGATGCACCAGTATCGAAAAGAACAAGAGCGGTAAATGACTTAACCAAAAACTTACCTATTACCGCGTCCGGCTGCTCTTCAACCTCCTCCACGTTAACGTGGTTCACTTGTCGTTTGTTGAATGGATTAGGCTTCTTCCCAGCTCTCCCATTTCCGTTTCCATTCTTTCCTTCAGGGCACTCCGTGGCGTAGTGTCCAGTCTTCCCACACTTGAAGCAAGTAACGTGACTTAGGTCTCTTTTGGTGGGTGTGGCTGGATTGGGGCGGTTCTGATTATTGCTGGTTCCGTTCCCATTCCCATTTTTAGAACCATTGTGGTTATGTGATCCTCCTCCAGTGTGGTTGTGACCTCCATGGTTATGAACAAGTCCTCCCGAGTTTGGGGTTAGGCGAGGCCTCTGCTAAGCTCCTGAGTTATACTTCCCCTGTCCATACTTTCTTTTGCGGCTCTCAATCTGCTGCTGCTTCCCTTCAATCATAAGAGCCTTATCTACCAACTCCTGGTAGTTGTTGAAGGTTGCTACCATCAACTGCATGCTCATCTCATCATTCAACCCTTCCATAAACTTCTCCTGCTTCGCGGCATCTGTGGCCACATCATCAGGGGCATAGCAAGATAACTTGCTAAACTCATCCACGTACTGTGCCATAGTACGGTTCCCCTAGCGTAGGTTGCGGAACTCCCGCTTCTTCAACTGCATAGCTCCAGTTGAGACATGGGCCGTGCAGAAAGCTTGCTAAAACTGGTCCCAAGTGACGTTGGCTATGGGGAAAGTGGCTGTGTAATTCTCCACCATGAGGCTGCAGGTCCATCCAATTGATGTGCGGCGAAACACACCCTCTCAGCATCCGTGCAACCTGCGGTGGTCAACTCCCTTCCAATATGGCATAGCCAGTCATCAGCAACTGTAGGCTCGGTGCTACTGGAAAACACCGGCGGCTGTAACCTTAGAAAATGGGCTAGGTTGTCCACTAGCGGCGGGTTGTTGTTGTTGTTGTTGTTGTTGTTGTTGTTGTTGTTACCCTGGTTCTGAACTAGCAATTGCATCAAGGTATTCTGCTGCTGGATCAACTCGGTGAGCTCCGGTGGGTAAACAAAATCGGGGTCACGTCTCAGAGGCATCTGATGGGTTTAGATGGAAGAGACCGAATAGAAAGGGGTCTAATGAGAAAACACTACTCATATGCACATGAGATAACACAAACATTTCACTCAATCAAGCAAGGGCATGCAAACGGTCTAGAACTATCACAAAAGTGCTCATCTACTACTAATTACATGGTGGAATACTACTAATATTTGGTGGTCATCTAGAAATTTTGATCAGTGGAAGACTCCATGATGTCTGCTCCAGCTTTGTCTTCAAAGTCATCATCACTAGGATCGGAATCGATGTCGTCGATGATGATGTAGTCCTCGGGGCGTATCTCGTTGGGTTCTTCTTCTTCTTCTTCTGTTGGTGATGGTCCTCTCGTGAATATTCTGATCTTCTTGAATAAGTCGTCATTCTTCTCCAATAGTGTCTTTATTTCCTCCTCATATCCATCGCGTGTAAACTTGAGTTCTTCCTCCAGCTCGATGATTCTAGCCTTCGCCTTCTTTAAGTCCATCATGTCCGCGCACATCTGGTTCTCCTGACGTCGAATGTGCTGGTTTAACTCCTGGATGAAAGCTGCAATGGATCTATCCTTCCTGGTGCTGATTACTTCCCGTTGCTCGTCTCGGCGCCCACATATTTGGTAGATAGTGTCCTTAAGCTCCCTGTTGTAGACCTCTCCAATGCGTCCCATGGTAATGTGGGCTGCCATGCTCTTGCCTAGACTCCAGGTGGGTGCTTCAAAAGAAAACTCTATGGGTTTAGAAGTTGGCGAGAACGTCCTTCCTGGAACTTGTACTTGAACCATCCAGCGCTCCTCTTCAGGTAAAGTGGCGTTGTACGTTCCGGTGAAACTTGGTATTCCAATGTTCAAGTACCTAGTGACTTCCTTCAAGTGGCGTCCAAAAGGTGTGTCTTCATCCGGTTGTGCAAACTTGTTCTTCATCTCCGCCATCCTAAAGAGTAGAAAATGGAGAGGAGTCAGAAATGAGAAGAGAAGTGTGACCTAGGGTTTATCTTAGTGGTCGTGTTCTACACTCAGCGTGTGCTCTGATACCATCTTATAGTGACCCGACCTCAGATGGTCAAGTCTCTGTGCTTTAGTGTCATCCCTGGATCGGTAATGCCGACACACACAGTACTCGAAGGATTTATAACAGAGTGGCAATCACACACTTATTACATTGAATGTCTCAAAAGAGAACTTATTACAATAATATGGCTTAAGGCCATCTAATACGATAATAGCGGAAGGCTTGGAAGATAAAGTGAGTCCATCAACTCCAACGGCATAACTGAGCTGCACGGCAACGACCTAACGAACCTTACTCCTCGTTTGAAAAGTCTGCAACATAATACGTTGCAGCCCGAAAACGGGTTAGCACATGGAATATGCTGGCAAAATAACACAGTAGAGCAAGAACAGAATAATGATATCACTACATGCATATTTGGCTGGTGGAAAGCTCTATGGTTATAGCTTTTGCGAAAACCCAATTTTTTCCTACAACAAAGGAATAGATTTTAATTTTACTATCATGGTAGTTGAAACATCATTGAGAAGGTTCCTCCAACTCAATCCAAATTAAAGTGATTAACATCCCAACAATATTATTTAATAAATGATGAGATACATGTGATAACTCAAATACTAGATACTCAAGAATTGTCCATAACCGGGGACATGGCTAACCATGATTAGATTATACACTCTGTAGAGGTTTGCGCACTTTTCCGCACAAGACTCGATCGCCTCCGTTGGATTTCCCGCACTACAAGGTGTTTGGGAAACGGATGACCGAGACACAGTCTTTCAGAAACATTAACTCTTTACTCCGGACAGACCATACAAAACCTACATCCCACTACCTGTTGATCTGCCTCTTCAAGAGCTTCACGTAGATTACTCAACTATGCTAGAGCCCATAATAGCTTGTGGCTGCACATGGAAGTTTTCTAGCATGAATCATCTCAGTTCCCATTGAGCCTGGGTGGCGGTCCATAGGAAAATCACACGGGAACTCCAGGATTTCCAAAAATATAGGCAACACTTGGTACTCCAGGTGCCTCAATCCACCCAGATGTTAATTTAAGTTGCCACCTTAAGTTTGAGCCATTAATCAACAATCTCACATCTGTCATGGACTTCACTCAAACCCAAACCACGTCTACGAGCATAGCACAGCATAGTAATGTAAGCAACGCGTAGAGTAACTCCCAAGGGTTTGAATGTAACAGGGTAATAGGTTCTACCTCAACAACTACTTCCCAACCCACATGTTAATGATATCCTAATCATGCAATGTTTGAGGATTGGAACTAATGCATAAAAACTGGGTGATAAAAGGGATATGATCAAAGTGTTACTTGCCTTGCTGACGGTCTGCGAAACCCAGGGACTCATAGTAGCACGCTTCGCACTTCGGGTGTTCTATCGCAAACAAACAATAACTTACATAAGCAACAAGCAAAGAAGCATGGGTAAATCTCAAATAAGAGGGGTTGACCAGAAAGTTCAAGTTAAGAACTCCGGTTCACAAAAAGAATCAAATCAAACGGAGCAACGAAACTCAAACGACGAAAGAAAAGAAGCTTCGTTTACTAATCTGAACCTAGGTCAAATTTTACAGTAGCAAAAACTTATTTGAGTTGGTTAAACAGAAAGAGGGTTTCGAGACGAAACTCTAGGCGCTTTAATCGCCTGATTCCGACTAATGAGCGAAAAGAAAAATAGAAACTACGATCGGATCAGAAATCACGATCAGAAAAATCACGGAATAAATCCGATAAAAGTAAACTGACGAATAGACTAACGAACGAGCGTTCATTAGCTGGATCTAACGGGCGAAAACCGTTCGTTAAAACGAACATACGGACGAACGTCCGCTAACTAGAAGAATCGAGAAAAAAACCGGCGAATCCGAGAAAAAACGGATCTAGGGTTTCTAAAAAACCGAACGGTTTTTAAAAAAACTGGCGGCGGGTCCGGCGGCTACCTCCGGCGAGGGGGCTCCGGCGAGGCAGGGGCGGCGGCTCGCGGGGCGGCGGCGGCAAGCGGCGGTGGCGGCGGCTAGCGTAGGCGGCGGCGGCGGGGCTGGCGGCGGTGGCGGTGTGGTGTTGGGGCTCAGGGGCGGGCGTACATAAAGGCGGGGAGGCGGCGCGACTTGGAGGAGTGGGCAAGGCGCGGCGGTAGGCGGAGTCCGACTCGGACTCCGGTCCGAGTGGCGGCGGCGACCTAGCTCGGCTGGGCCTTAGGCCCAGTCGGGCGCGGAACTTTTTTAAAATAATTCCGCCGACAGAAATAAAATCCTAGAAAAATAAATACAAATCTAAAAATGCCAAAACAAAATTTCACCGTCTAAATAAAATATTTAGAACGAGATGACATTTTCTTGGCCCTAAAATGCAATTTTGAAAAATGTGCAATTTTTCTAATGCAAACAAAATTGCAATAAAATCCAAATAAAACAAATATTTGATTTTAATATTTTTCCTCCAATATTTCAATTATCTTGGAGAAGTCATATTATCCCCTCTAATATATTTTAGTATGAAATATTTTCGGAGCGAAACTAATTAAAACCAAAATCCTTGTTTCAAAATTTGATAAAATCAAATTTGAAAACCGGGAAAATCCCCAACTCTCTGCGAGGGTCCTTGAGTTGCTTAGGATTTCGAGGATCGCTAGACGAAATGCAAATAAAATATGATATGCATGGATTACTATGTATAACATTCCAAATTGAAAAATTTGGGATGTTACAACTGATGAATTGTGGGTTTATGATCAAGTCTATCTAGGAATAATATTTGAATCTTCTCTGAATTATTTTATGTATGATTGGTTATCTTTGCAAGTCTCTTTGAATTATCCATTTGGTTTGGCCAACTAGATTGGTAGTTCTTGCCATGGGAGAAGTGCTTAGCTTTGGGTTCGATCTTGCGGTGTCCTTACCCAGTGACAGAAGGGGCAGCAAGGCACGTATTGTATCGTTGCCATCGAGGATAACAAGATGGGGTTTATTTCATATTGCATGAATTTATCTCTCAACATCATGTCATCTTGCTTAAGGCGTTACTCTGTTTTTAACTTAATACTCTAGATGCATGCTGGATAGCGGTCGATGAGTGGAGTAATAGTAGTAGATGCAGAATCGTTTCGATCTACTTGTCACGGATGTGATGCCTATTTAGGACAGTATAAACGAGCCTAATCCAAGCTCTCTCACGCCCTCAGTGATTTTGGCCATCAGATTTCGCGTTTGAATTGTTTCTAGCCGTGAGATCATTGTTTCAGCACGAATTTACTGCGACTAGGCTACCTGTCCTAATGGGCCGCTACTCTGGGGACTTTTTTGTAGGCCTGTCGTTGAGTGGGCTTCGTTGGCCCATGTCTAAACTCACGAAGCTACACATCGATAGGTGCTTCATTGGCCCATATATCATCTGCAATGCCACGCACGCGGCACGCGGGGGATCCAGCGGACTCGAGCCGCGTGAGGGGAGCCGGTGCTCGAGGGACCCGATGCGACGCACGCGAGGGAACCGGTGGTTTAGGGGATCCAGCCGATGCGAGCTGCTCGAGGGCCGCCTAAGCGCGGGATGCGGGTGAATCGAACGCTGGTCGATCCAGCCGGCCCGGGCGATCTGCCTGCGACGAAGAAAGGTAGGCGTGCTGGCGATAATGGTCGACGCCTCATCTACTGGAAATTGCTCCCTTCAGTTTCTAAACGCGCATTCATGGCAGGTTATGGCGTACATAAACTGACTGGTTCACCTCCTTGGTGCATCTACTTCATGCTATTTATTCTCGGCTCTTTGCATCTTTCCTCATATTAATTTCTTTCACATCCCGCTTTCATGGACAGCATATGTGCTAATTCCTGTTGTTCCTGTGTGATTTAGGTGCCACGGCTGCCAATACAGCCATGGTGAAAGCATGACAACTGATGAGGAGGATGAGGCAGCAGCATCAGCAGCTTGACAATGCGGAGGAGGGTAAGGAAGGGGCGGCGTACTTGGCTCATCGGTGCAAGACGATGCGGCGGCCGCAGTATTATTGGTTGGTCTAAGTTGACAGGTAAACCTTAATGCTAGCTCTTCACCTTCCTTTATCTCTGACCCCTGATGCCTTTTGTAATTCGCCCTTTATCCCATTCATCTTGTCGGTCACAGGTTTACAAGGTTCAGGGCGAGGATCGGCTGATGAAGAGATGGTGTGCACAGCTGCTGCATGTTGAATTTGTGGTATAGTTGTCATTTTTATCCATGTGATTTTAATCTGCTCAGAAGTCACCAGATGATGATTATAAGACCTCTATTTTACAATTCAGCTACTTAGGAGAAGAGCAAAGCTAATGAAAGTGCAGAAACCGGCCCATGTGCTGCAGGAATCACAGACCTAAAAGCACTATGTTGTCATGACATAATTTTATTTCCGCCTTTTCAACATTGTGAATATCAGTTCTAGCATTGTAGGTGTGGTTGTATTCTAATATTGTGACCTCTCATGGAACTTGTATTGCCTTCACCTTTGATTCCTTCCTTGATGATATATCCTCTATATTTTAATATTCTGACCTCCCATGGAACTTGTATTGCCTTTCCTTGATTCCTTCTTTGATGATATCCTCTTTCTTTTTAGATTTAATCTTTCAATTTTCCTCTATTGCATTTGCAGCTTCATGGATCTGGAAGTATTGATATTGATGGTTCCAAGAGATGAAAAGGTGTTACGTATTTTTTTCTCTTTGAGCTAAAGCCAACTGATTGTTGAACATTGCTTTGGAAACAACAGTTTAGGGAACTTTCCATACCCAAGTGCAACCTCATATGAATCTTGGAAGAAATGATATTTGCTGAATTTGTATATTCTCAGATTTTTGGTTTCGTAAATATTTGTGGTTTAATCGGACATCTAATTGTATGTTTTGTTGTTTACAGTTTTGGTGTATTCTCTTCTACCCATTTGTCAAACATCCCTGATGTTTTTTTTTCTGAATATTGCTATTTTTCGGGATGTCATGATGTGATCTTTTGCGACAGAGTAGACCTATGAAGAAAGAGCTGAACATAGTCATTGGAAACCAATCAGATTCCTCTCTTCAGTTGCATGCCATTATTTTGGAAAATGGGGTGGACAAGGAAAAGCTGCAAGAAAGCGCAATAGTTCAAAGAACTTGAAACAAATGTATATTATAAGAGCCAACACACTTCATATACCTAAAAATTACAAGAGCTCAAAACACTGAAAAAATGTATAAGAAATATTTCATATATCGAACAGTTATAAGAGCCAAATAGACGGGTGCGGCAATGCGCCCCATAAACGATCTAGTATACATGATCATGCCTAGATATTCTCATAACTATGCTAAATTCTGTCAATTGGTCAACAGTAATTTGTTCACCCACCGTAGAATACTTATGCTCTTGAGAGAAGCCACTAGTGAAACCTATGGCCCCCGGGTCTATTCTCATCATATCAATCCCCATCACTTTAATCTTGCTTTTATTTTTTACTTTGCTTTTACTTTTTACTTTGCATCTTTATACCAAAAATACCAAAAATATTATATCTATCAGATCTCACTCTCGTAAGTGACCGTGAAGGGATTGACAACCCCTAATCGTGTTGGTTGCGAGTAGCTATCGTTTTGTGCAGGTACAAGGGACTTGAGCGTGGCCTCCTACTGGATTGATATCTTGGTTCTCAAAAACTGAGGGGAATACTTATGCTACTCTGCTGCATCATCCCTGCCTCATGGCCTCCTTGATTGTTTCTTGACGTCCACTCCAAGTCCTCTGGATCACGTTTGCTCCAAAAATCACGTTCCCGAAGGTTTCATTCCGTTTGGACTCCGTTTGATATTCCTTTTCTACGAAACACTGAAATGGGCAAAAAACAGCAATTTGGGCTGGGCATCCGGTTAATAGGTTAGTCCCAAAAATAATAGAAAAGTGTAAAATAAAGCCCATTAACATCCAAAACAGATAATATAGTAGCATGGAACAATAAAAAATTATAGATACGTTGGAGACGTATCAAGCATCCCCAAGCTTAATTCCTGCTCGTCCTCGAGTAGGTAAATGATAAAAACATAATTTTTGATGTGGAATGCTTTCTAGAATATTCTTCAATGTATTTTTCTCTATTGTGGCGTGAATGTTCAGATCTGAAAGATTCAAGATAAAAGTTTATTGTTGACATAAAAATAGTAATACTCCAAGTATGCTAGTCAAGCAATTATGTCTTATCAAAATACCATAGCCAAAGGAAACTTATCCCTACAAAGTCATATAGTTTGGCCATGCTTCATTTTCGTCACACAAAATGCTCTCATCATGCACAACCCCGATGACAAGCCAAGCAATTGTTTCATACTTAGCCTTTTCAAATTCTTTCAACTTTTATACAATATATGAGCGCGAGCCATGGACATAGAACTATGGGTGGAATAGAATATGATGATTGAGGTTGTGTGAGAAGACAAAAAGGGAGAAAGTCTCACATTGACGCAGCTAATCAATGGCCTATGGAGATGCCCACCGATTGATGTCAATGCAAGGAGTAGGGATTGCCATGCAACAGATGCACTAGAGCTATATATATATGAAAGCTCATCAAAGAAACTAAGTGGGTGTGCATCCAACTCGCTTGCTCATGAAGACCTAGGGCATTTTGAGGAAGCCCATCATTGGAATATACAAGCCAAGTTCTGTACTGAAAAATTCCCACTAGTATATGAAAGTGACAACATAGGAGACTCTATCATGAAGATAATGGTGCTACTTTGAAGCATAAGTGTGGAAAAAGGATAGTAACATTGTCCCTTCTCTCTTTTTCTCTCATTTTCCCTATTTTTTTCTATTTTTTTTCTTTTTTATTTGGGCCTATTTTTTTGGCCTTTTTTCTTTTTTTTTCGTCTGGAGACTCATCCCGACTTGTGGGCGAATCATAGTCTCCATCATCCTTTCCTCACTGGGACAATGCTCTAATAATCACTACTAGGGAAAACCCTAGCAGTAGTGCTGGTTTTGTGCTCACTAGTAGCGCGGGTAGGCACGCTACTAATAAGGCGCTACAGCTATTGCTTAGCAGTAATGTGTGCCCGCACACGCTATTGCTAGGACAAAATGTTGCAGCGTTTGTTCACTCCCACGCTACTGCTATTGTAACTACTGGCAGCGTGTTTTCTCTTCATCGCTACTAGTATTCTTTTTTATTTTTTATTTTAGTGTATTTATGCGCCATCGTACAAATATTGGTACAATACCAGTTATGAGGTTTACATCATTATGTCCATAACAGTGTGTCAAATGTAGGTGGATTAGGTTCAAGTGGAGGCAATATGTGGTGCATGTCAAAAGTATACTACTAATCCACACTTGATCAGTTTGGACTAGTAGTACTTTCGATGTGCACCACATGTTGCCTCCACTTGAATCTAATCCGCCAACACAAGCTATTTAATCATCATCATCGTCATTACCACCAACAGTATTTATTTAATCACCACAAACACTAGCTAATAATCATCATCATAGTCATTACCACCAACACTAGCTATTTTATCATCATAGTAATAGTGTAGGACATCATCATCCTCAAACTCATTTATAGCTACCTAATCACTCCTGCTGCTCTCTCTTAGGTAAAATAACATAAAACATGTGTAGCTCTCCTCCTTGATCAAGTTGGAGCATGCAGATGAACCTGTCTCCTAATCATGGGTAGCGCATCTGTTTGCTGCCCCCTAGTACTCTCTGCGCTTCTCCATCACACATTTGGTCCAGTCTTGCACTATTAAGCATCCGTCGTTAATCTTGAATGCACTAAAGTAATATGTAGGATATCTTGGCCGTAAGATAATAATACTCATGGTACCTTTAGTCTCGATCCCATAAGGCACAACATTCATTGGGAGTCCCGGTTGAAGGCACAAAATAAGTGGTCAAATTTTACTCGTTTTATGATTCATCTTAGAAATTCGATTCGTTTCCACCCTTAGATGAACCCTAACTCATTTGAGCCGCATCCGCATCCGATTCGTTTCCACCCTTACATGAACCCTAACTAATTTGATGCAACTAAAATATAAAGAAACCCTAGGCAGAGGTAGGGGAGAGGGAGGAGCAGGCATGCTCACCTCAGGTGCCTGCGACGAGGGAGGGGCAAGCGGCGTCGAGGTCGGGGTTGGGGCTCGGGCGCGCGGCGGATGGCGGCGTCGAGGTCGGGGTCGGGGGCGGCGTCCAGGGCGGCGTTGAGGTCGGGGGCGGGGGCGGCGTTGAGGTCGGGGGCGGGGGAGGCGTTGAATCTGGGGTCGGGGCGGCGTAGATGGTGTGCGGAGAGTGCACGGCGGCCGACGGTCAACAGCGGTGGCGAGAGGGGAGAGTTGGATTTGGGGGAAGTGGCCATGGGGAAGGATGAACCCCGTGGTTAAGTCAGAAGTAGTAGTAGCGCATTCTAGAAAGTGTGCTACTACTACGTTAGCTACAACACGTTCTGGGATACACGCTACTGCTACTCCTTTCTCTTTTTCCCCTTTTCATTTAGTTTTCTTCACATTTTATTTTTTTCCTTTCACCTTATTCTATTTCTTTCATTTTCTATTACCTTTCTATGTGCTTTCCACTTAATTCTATATCCTTTAGTAGTAGCGAGTTTAGATTAAAACGCGCTGCTACAAAGAATGTAGCGGTAGCGCGGTTTGATATAGGTCGCTACTACTATGTGTAGCCTATCGGCTAAGCCGTGGGAATTTCAGTAGTAATGTGTTTAGAACAAGACGCGCTACTGCTAAAACTTTATCTACAACGCGGTTTGCATAGGCGCGCTACTGCTACTTAGCACCAGCGTGCTTCTTTGACCCGCGCTACTGCTAAAGTTCTGTGTATAAGGTTTTCCCTAGTAGTGAATGATGATCATCACACTTATTTTTACTTACAACTCAAGAATTACAACTCAATACTTAGAACAAAATATGACTCTATGTGAATGCCTCCGGTGGTGTACCGGGATTGCGATGAATCAAGAGTGACATGTATGAAAAATTATGAACGGTGGCTTTCCCACAAATACGATGTGAACTACATAATCATGCAAAGCAATATGACAATGATGATGTGTGTCATAATAAATGGAACGGTGAAAAGTTGCATGGCAATATATCTCGAAATGGATATGAAAATGCCATAATAGGTAGGTATGGTGGCTGTTTTGAGGAAGATATAAGGAGGCTTATGTGTGATAGAGTGTATCATATCATGGGGTTTGGATGCACCGGCGAAGTTTGCACCAACTCTCTAGGTGAGAAAGGGCAATGCATGGTACCGAAGAGGCAAGCAATGATGGAAGGGTGAGAGTGCGTATAATCCATGGACTCAACATTAGTCATAAAGAACTCACATACTTATTGCAAAAATCTACAAGTAATCAAAACCAAGCACTACGTGCATGCTCCTAGGGGGATAGGTTGGTAGGAAAAGACCATCGCTCGTCCCCGATCGCCACTGATAACCCACAAGTATAGGGGATCGCAACAATTTTCGATAAGTAAAAGTGTTGAACCCAACGAGGAGCTAAAGGTACAACAAATATTCCCTCAAGTTCCATCGACCACCGATACAACTCTACGCACGCTTGACGTTCGCTTTACCTAGAACAAGTATGAAACTAGAAGTACTTTGTAGGTGTTGTTGGATAGGTTTGCAAGAAAGTAAAGAGCACGAAAATAAAACTAGGGGCTGTTAAGGTAAAGAAGCAACTAAAGTAAATATAGCGAGTGTGGAAAAGTGGTGGTAGGAGTTGCGAAATTGTCCCTTAAGCAATTGACTACTCTACTAGACCGATAGCAAGTATTATGTGGGAGAGGCCACTGCTAGCATGTCATCCCTGACTTGGAATTCTATGCACATTGGAACTATTAGCAAGCATCCGCAACTACTAAAGTTCATTAAGGTAAAACCCAACCATAACATTAAGATATATTGGTCCCCCTTCAATCCCGTATGCATCAATTTCTATGCTAGGTTGAAGCTTCTGTCACTCTTGCCCTCCAATACATAGTCCTATCAACATACAAACTAACCCCAGGGTGTGATCCACGCGCGTAATCATATGATGGGCACCAAAGGACAACAACATAAACACAAGCAAATTAAATCAATCATAGCAATTCATCAACCACCGATAGGACAACGGAAATCTACTCAGACATCATAGGATGGCAACACATCATTGGATAATAATTAGAAGCATAAAGCACCATGTTCAAGTACAGGGTACAGCGGGTTGCGGGAGAGTGGACCTCTGTAGATAGAGGGGGGAAGGTGATGGAGATGTTGGTGAAGATGGAGGAGGTGTTGGTGAAGATCGTGGTGATGATGATGATGATGGCCACGGCGGCGTTCCGGCGCCATCGGAGGAGAGGGGGAGATGTTCCCCCTTCTTCCTCTTATTCCTTGACCTCCTCCCTAGATGGGAGAAGAGTTTCCCCTCTGGTCCTTGGCCTCCATGGCATGGGAGGGGCGAGAGCCCCTCCGGGATTGGATCTATCTCTCTGTTTCTCTTTGGTTCTGCGCTCTCCTCTGGCTCTGTATCACCGTTTCGTATATATATGGAGATCCGTAACTCCGATTGGCCTGAAACCTTCGCCGTGATTTTTTTTTTCAAATATTAGCTTTCTTGCGGCAAAAGAAGAGTGTTAACCGCCTTATGGTGGGCTCACGAGGGTAGGTGGCGTGCCCTGCCTCGTGACCACCTTGGGCACTGGTTCACGTTGATTTTCCTTCCGAATTTTCCATATTTTCCAAAAATAAGCTCCATCCGTTTTTATCCCGTTTGGACTCCGTTTGATATGGATATTTTGCGAAACCAAAAACATGCAACAAACAGGAACTGGCACTGGGCACTGGATCAATATGTTAGTCCCAAAAATAATATAAAAAGTTGCCAAAAAGTATATGATAGTGGAATAATATGAGCATGGAACAATCAAAAATTATAGATACGACGGAGACGTATCAGCATCCCCAAGTTTAATTCCTGCTCGTCCTCGAGTAGGTAAATGATGAAAAAAGATAATTTTTGATGTGGAATGCTACCTAGCATAATCTTGATCATATGTCTAATCATGGCATGAATATTAGGACACGAGTGATTCAAAGCAATAGTCTATCCTTTGACATTAAGAAAATAATACTTCAAGCATACTAATAAATCAATCATGTATTTTCAAAATAACATGGCCAAAGAAAGTTATCCTTACAAAATCATATAGTCTGGCTATGCTCCATCTTCACCACACAAATATTCAAATCATGCACAACCCCGATGACAAGCCAAGCAATTGTTTCATACTTTTGACGTTCTCAAACCTTTTCAACTTTCACGCAATACATGAGCGTGAGCCATGGACATAGCACTATAGGTGGAATAGAATATGATGGTGGAGGAGACAAAAAGGAGAAGATAGTCTCACATCAACTAGGCGTATCAACAGGCTATGGAGATGCCCATCAATAGATATCAATGTGAGTGAGTAGGGATTGCCATGCAATAGATGCACTAGAGCTATAAATGTGAAAGCTCTAACTGAAAGTAAGTGGGTGTGCATCCAACTTGCTTGCTCATGAAGACCTCGGGCATTTGAGGAAGCCCATCATCGGAATATACAAGCCAAGTTATAATGAAAATTCCCACTAGTATATGAAAGTGATAACTCAAGAGACTCTCTATATGAAGAAAATGGTGCTACTTTGAAGCACAAGTGTGGAAAAAGGATAGTATCACTGCCCCTTCTCTCTTTTTCTCACATTTTTTTGTTTTTTTGGTGGGCTTCTTTGGCCTCCTTTTTTTTATTTGGGATTATTTGGCCTCTTTTATTTTTTGTAAAGTCCGGAGTCTCATCCCGACTTATGGGGGAATCATAGTCTCCATCATCCTTTCCTCACTGGGGCAATGCTCTAATAATGATGATCATCACACTTTTATTTACTTACAACTCAATATTACAACTCGATATCTAGAACAAATATATGACTCTATATGAATGCCTCCAGCGGTGTACCGGGATGTGCAATGATCTAGCGTAGCAATGACATCAAAAAATGGACAAGCCATGAAAACATCATGCTAGCTATCTTACGATCATGCAAAGCAATATGACAATGAATGCTCAAGTCATGTATATGATGATGATGGAAGTTGCATGACAATATATCTCGGAATGGCTATGGAAATGCCATGATAGGTAGGTATAGTGGCTGTTTTGAGGAAGGTATATGGTGGGTTTATGGTACCGGCGAAAGTTGCGCAGTACTAGAGAGGCTAGCAATGGTGGAAGGGTGAGAGTGTGTATAATCCATGGACTCAACATTAGTCATAAAGAACTCACATACTTATTGCAAAAATCTATTAGTCATCAAAACAAAGTACTACGCGCATGCTCCTAGGGGGATAGATTGCTAGGAAAACACCATCGCTCGTCCCCGACCGCCACTCATAAGGAAGACAATCACTAAATAAATCATGCTCCGACTTCGTTACATAACGGTTCACGATACGTGCATGCTACGGGAACCACAAACCTCAACACAAGTATTTCTGCTAATCCACAACTACCCACTAGCATGACTCTAATATCACCATCTTTATATCGCAAAACTATTGCAAGGAATCAAACATATCATATTCAGCGATCTACAAGTTTATGTAGGATTTGATGACCAACCATGTGAATGACCAATTCCTGTCATCTCTCCAAATAGATATAAGTGAAGCAAGAGAGTTTAATTCTTTCTACAAAAGATATGCCTACGATCTAACAAGTATAAGTGAAGCAAAAAATCATTCTACAAATGGCAGTTGTATATGTAAAGAGAAACAGGCAATCCAAACTTCAAATGATATAAGTGAAGCACATGAAGCATTCTATAAAGCTATACTCAAAAGATATAAGTGAAGTGCAATGAGCATTCTATAAATCAACCAAGGACTATCTCATACCAGCATGGTGCATAAAAGAAAAAATGAAAACTAAATGCAAAAGACGCTCCAAGATTGCACATATCGCATGAACGAAACGAATCCGAAAACATACCGATACTTGTTGAAGAAAGAGGGGATGCCTCCCCAGCATCCCCAAACTTAGACGCTTGAGTCTCCTTGAATATTTACTTGGGGTGCCTCGGGCATCCCCAAGCTTGAGCTCTTGCCTCTCTTCCTTCTTCTCACATCGAGACCTTCTCGATCATCGAACACTTCATCCACACAAAACTTCAACAAAAAACTCGGTAGATCCGTTAGTATAATAAAGCAAATCACTACTCTAAGTAGTGTTGCAAACCAATTCATATTTTGTTTTTGCATTGTGTCTACTGTAGTATAAATTTTTCATGGCTTAATCCACTGATATAAATTGATAGTTTCATCAAAACAAGCAAACTATGCATCAAAAACAGAATCTGTCTAAAACAGAATAGTCTGTAATAATTTGAACATTCACCATACTTCTGATACTTGAAAAATACTACCAAAATTAGGAAAAGTAAAAAATTTGTATAGGAAGACAGTGCAAAAAGAATCAGAACCATTTGACGTCCCGGCTAAAAATGTAAAATCGCGCACTACAGCCAAAGTTTATGTCCTGCACCGTACAAACCATCAAGCAAATGTAAACATCCTAAAGGCAAACCTTGGCACATTATTTTTATAAGACAATGGAATTGTAAAAGGGGATAATTATTTTTTTTGAAAAGTTTCTGTAATCAAGATTCACAAAGTTGCCGTGAGCATGAACAAAGTTCAAGGAGCTCTCCCACTTCAACAGTGCTTGTCTTTCTCACTTTCGCTTTCCTTTTTGAAAAAGTTTTGGGTACCCCTATTTATTTTTGTTGTTTTTAAACTATATGAAAGCACTCAACAGAAATAAATGACTCTCTAAAACTTCCGGGTTGTCTCCCTGGCAGCGCTTTGTTTAAAGCCATTAAGCTAGGCATATAGTGCTCAAGTAGTGAATCCACCCGGATCCCAAGGTATATCAAAGCCAATTTTAATTAACAATGATTTGTAATTTAGTAGTGAGCACAAAGCAACATATATCAAGCAATGACGAAGTCTAACTCTCTTCCTATGCATCGGCATGTCATAAAAGAACAATTCATGCACACAAAGTAAAGGCCAATGCATAGTATAAATAGTTTCTTGCAATTTTATCATATTGGAAACATAGAGAGGTGGAGATATAGTTCCTCTCTCATAATAATTGCAAGTAGGAGCAGAAAGCACATGCATATTATATTCATCAAAATCATCATGTGCAATGGTAAAAGGCAACCCATCAATGTAATCCTTAATAAGTGCAAACTTCTCCGATATAGTGTAGTTTGGAGAATTCAAAAAGATAATAGGACTATCATGTGTGGGTGCAATAGCAACAATTTCAGGTTTAACATAAGGAACTATAGCAAGTTAATCTCCATAAGCAAAATTCGTATTGGCATCTTGGCCACAAGCATAGCAAGTATCATCAAAAAGGGATATTTCAAAAGAATTGACGGGATCATAACAATTATCATAATATTCATCCTTCGGTAAGCATGAAGGGGAATTAAACAATGTATGAGTTGAAGAGTTACTCTCATTAGAAGGTGGGCACGGGTGATCAATCCGCTCTTCCTCCTTTTGTTCTTCGCTCTCCTCCTCATCTTTTCCATCCAATGAGCTCACAGTGTCATCAACTTCTTCTTCCATAGACTCCTGCAAAATATTAGTCTCTTCTTGGATAGCGGAGTATTCCTCAATATATTGTTTAACATAGGTATTAGATGCATAATTATCATAGCAATATTTAAGTATAGAAAAAATTTCAGATTTGTGAAAAGTAGCATCATACTTTTCAATCAAAGAAGCAATTTCATAAGCACCCTCAAAAGCAGCAAATTCTTCAATTTGTTGAACATCATAGTAACTATAAACACCTTTAGCATAAGAAGATAAGATTCCATTATTAATAAACTCACATTGGTAGGGAAGGTGTTTCTTAGGGTTTTCAGAACAACAAGTAAAATCATATAATTCACATAAATTCCAAGCATAGCATTGCAAACGTTGAATTTGACTCCATAATAATTTCCCTTTTTCAGATATACGGTGTCGCACATAAAAAGCATGCTCATCTAAGGATTTGCCCTCAACTAAGCTAGTTGGGGTTTCGGCACGAGCACAAAGGTATCGAAGATGATCCAAGTAAAAAGCTTCAGCAGTGTGATAGATTTTGAGTGGTTCTTCATCCATTGGTTCAGTAGATACAACTATTTTTTTTGTATTTTGCGTTTCCTACCCATAAATAAAGATAGAAAACAACTAAGAACAGCAAATAAAAATTACTTAGTGATAAAGCAAACAAGCACACACGAGAATATTCACCCCATGCTATTGCTCCCCGGCAACGGTGCCAGAAAAGGGTCTTGATAACCCACAAGTATAGGGGATCGCAACAGTTTTCGATAAGTAAAAGTGTCGAACCCAACGAGGAGCTAAAGGTAGAACAAATATTCCCTCAAGTTCTATCGACCACCGATACAACTCTACGCACACTTGACGTTCGCTTTACCTAGAACAAGTATGAAACTAGAAGTACTTTGTAGGTGTTGTTGGATAGGTTTGCAAGAAAGTAAAGAGCACGAAAATAAAACTAGGGGCTGTTAAGGTAAATAAGCAACTAAAGTAAATATAGCGAGTGTGGAAAAGTGGTGGTAGGAGTTGCGAAATTGTCCCTTAAGCAATTGACTACTTTACTAGACCGATAGCAAGTATTATGTGGGAGAGGCCACTGCTAGCATGTCATCCCTGACTTGGAATTCTATGCACTTATGATTGGAACTATTAGCAAGCATCCGCAACTACTAATGTTCATTAAGGTAAAACCCAACCATAGCATTAAGATATATTGGTCCCCCTTCAATCCCGTATGCATCAATTTGTATGCTAGGTTGAAGCTTCGGTCACTCTTGCCCTCCAATACATAGTCCTATCAACATAAAAACTAACCCCAGGGTGTGATCCACGCGCGCAATCATATGATGGACACCAAAGGACAGCAACATAACCACAAGCAAATTAAATCAATCATAGCAATTCATCAACCACCGATAGGACAACGAAAATCTACTCAGACATCATAGGATGGCAACACATCATTGGATAATAATATGAAGCATAAAGCACCATGTTAAAGTAGTGGGTACAACGGGTTGCGGGAGAGTGGACCTCTGTAGATAGAGGGGGAAGGTGATGGAGATGTTGGTGAAGATGGCGGAGGTGTTGGTGAAGATTGCGGTGATGATGATGATGGCCACGGCGGCGTTCCAACGCCACCGGAGGAGAGGGGGAGAGGGGCCCCCCTTCTTCCTCTTCTTCCTTGACCTCCTCCCTAGATGGGAGAAGGGTTTTCCCTCTGGTCCTTGGCCTCCATGGCATGGGAGGGGCGAGAGCCCCTCTGAGATTGGATCTATCTCTCTGGTTCTGCGCTCTCCTCTGGCTCTGTTTCACCGTTTCGTATATATATGGAGATCCGTAACTCCGATTGGCCTGAAACCTTCGACGTGATTTTTTCCCGAATATTAGCTTTCTTGCAGCAAAAGAAGAGCGTCAACCGCCTTACGGTGGGCTCACGAGGGTAGGGGCGCGCCCTAGGGGGGGCGCCCCCTGCCTCCTGACCTCCTCGGGCACTGGTTCGTGTTGATTTTCCTTCCGAATTTTCCATATTTTCCAAAAATAAGCTCCGTCCTTTTTTATCCCGTTTGGACTCCGTTTGATACGGATATTCTACGAAACCAAAAACATGCAAGAGACAGGAACTGGCACTGGGCACTGGATCAATATGTTAGTCCCAAAAATAATGTAAAAAGTTGCCAAAAAGTATATGAAAGTTGAATAATATTATCATGGAACAATCAAAAATTATAGATACGACGGAGACGTATCAGCCACTCATAAGGAAAGCAATCAAAGAACACCCCATGCTTCAAATTTGTCACATAACATTCATTATACGTGCATGCTACCGGACCTGCCAACTTCAACACAAGTATTCATCAATTTCACAATTACTCAACTAGCACACCTTATATCTCAAAACCATCTATCAAGCATCCAACTTCTCTTAGCATTTAAAATTTATAACCAAAGTGAATTACCATGTTGTTCTAAAGGACTCTCAAAATGATATAAGTGAAGCATGAGAGATCAATTATTTCTATAAAATAGAACCACCGCCGTGCTCTAAAAGATATAAGCGAAGCAGTAGAGCAAAAACTATACAACTCAAAAGATATAAGTGAAGCACATAGAGTATTCTAATAAATTCCAGTTCATGTGTGTCTCTCCCAAAAGGTGTGTACAACAAGGATAATCGTGGTAAACTAAAAGGCAAAGACTCAAATCATACAAGACGCTCCAAGCAAAACACATATCATGTGGCGAATAACAATATAGCTCCAAGTAAAGTTACCGACGGACGAAGACGAAAGAGGGGATGCCTTCCAGGGCATACCCAAGCTTAGCCTTTTGGTTGTCCTTGGAATTTAGCTTGGGTGCCTTGGGCATCCCCAAGCTTAGGCTCTTGCCACTCCTTGTTCCATAATCCATCAAATCCTTACCCAAAAGTTGAATAATTCACAACACAAAACTTAAAAGAAAATCTTCGTGAGCTCCGTTAGTAAAAGAAAACAAACCACCACTTCAAGGTACTGTAATGAACTCATTCTTGATTTATATTGGTGTTAAACCTACTTTATTCCAACTTTTCTATGGTTCATAAACTCTATTAATAGCCATAGATTCATCAAAAAAAGCGAACAACACACGAAAATCAGAATCTGTCAAAAACAGAACAGTCTGTAGTAATCTGTAGGTTTCAAATACTTCTAGAAACCTAAAAATTCTAAAATAAATTTTTGGACGTGAGAAATTTATCTATTAGTCATCTTCAAAAAGAATTAACTAAATAGCGCTCTCCAGTAAAAAAATGGCAGCAATTCTCGTGAGCGCTAAAATTTCTGTTTTTTACAGCAAGATCAAAAAGACTTTCCCCAAGTCTTCCCAACGGTTCTACTTGGCACAAACACTAATTAAACACAAAAAACACAACCAAAAAAGAGGCTAGATAAATTATTTATTACTAAAGAGGAACAAAAAGTAAAGAATAAAAATAAAATTGGGTGGCCTACCGACAAGCGCTATCATTTAACGCCCCTAGCTAGGCATAAAAGCAAAGATAGATCTATGTATTGCCATATTTGTTAGGCAATCCATAGGTGGCTCTCATAATAGATTCATATGTTAATTCAATTTTCTTTTTAGGGAAGTGTTCCATGCCTTTCCTTAACGGAAATTGGAATCTAATATTCCCTTCCTTGATATCAAGTGACAAACCTAGCACCTTTCGCTGTTTCATTGCCATGGATTATTGTTTCTCTTAATTTTCTATGCTGAAAGTGACTAAAATCCATGCCTTGATCATTACTATTTCTTAGGTGGGTCGCATGAGAATTATCACCTTATTTTCAGATCGATTTACAGATTTGTTCTCACATGTCAATTTAAAATTAAAAGCATGATTGTCCTCCCCCCGCAAAAACAAGCTATCTCAAGATAAGCTATGATATTTAGACTAGATGTTCAGGGTTTTAACACTGGTATGTAGATGAATACAGTAATCACACATTTTCCTCTCCCATGTGTCAACAAAGAATTTGCAGGATTTATAGTACAACAGCACGACATCGAGGACTATGGTGAGCGGTAGCAAACTGCTTTTTATTTTCTTTTTTGCCTTGTTGATAAATTATTGATCGCAGTAGTATCCTCTAGAGCCGCCGTAGGATGTTTGAGATCTGGTCCAAGGTTCTTGACATCGTAGCACTTGGGGTGGTGACGATGCTGTTGACAGGAAAATCATCCACTTGGTCGATGCCCTCGTCGTTGATGCCTAGGTAGTAGGTGATGGAGGCGGCGTTGTTGGCCCCCGCCGAGGCTAACATGCCATTGCCCATCCATGTCGTGGTGTGCCTGCCCCCCGGCCGCGTGTCCAGCACCCGTCCGCCCATCTCGTTGTGTAAGCTCTCCATGAAGGGAACTGGGAACATGCTCGAGTGGAAGTAGCCGATGGCCACATCGTTGATAGCCAGCCACCACACTAACAGCCTGGTCGGCCTGTACAACGCAACCGTGATGAAGTAGAGGTCACCACCAACCTTGGATTTGCTGTCCCTGAATTATGTCCCAAGTGCAAACTGGTTGTTGGTCTGAATGAACGGGCAGTCATGATTCAAGCAGTGCGAATCCACACCATCGTCGTTCTGTAGGCATATGTGTGGAATTCTTCATTCTAACAGTCTGGACGGACAAGAAAAAAACTATGCTACTACTATTTATGATCTCCCAATCAGACTGTTTTAAGTATATTGTAGTGGTGTGGACTTACAGTGGCGTAGATGTACAACCTAGGATTAGCGTCACCTAGAACTGAAGGATACACCTGCAAGGCTGCAACGTATCAAAATTTGTTTCCTTCCCGATAAAATTCACCACTCAAATAGTCTCTAGATGAGAACTTACAGCCATTCCAACAGCTATTTGATTCTTGATATCAGGCGGATCCTTGCATGGGACATATTTAAACTGCCTCTCGTGGGGAGTAGCAATAAGGAGGTAATTCTTTGAGAATTCATTGGGCTCCACTTGTACTTTCCAGATGGGGATTGCAGCACTGGCTCCATGATATGGCCCGTTCAGAGCATATGCAGCAGCTATCTACAACCAAAGCATCCATTGTCAATGACAGCAAAAGTGTTGTTTAATATCCCAGACGTGTTTTTTTCTTCTAAAACATCCACCAAGAGCTTTTGCTGGTGTATATATTAATAAAGAAGAAGATATCCTAGCATGTGTATTAAGAACAGTTCCATTGTCTAGGATAAATATGACCACTTACTTCTAGTTTGCCGTTCCCTTCATCTTGAATGCTCATGTCGGTAGGATGAGCATACGAGAAAAAAGGTAGACTTCGGTTAGCAACATCACCATCAACACCAATAGGCTTCCTCGGAATCGGGATGGTTCCTTCTAGATAGCTACCGCTTCTTCGCCATGTTTGCTCAGGAAGGCTGTAATTTCTTCCTTTAAGCTTATACACTACTTTAGGAGGTTCCTCGGTTGGTTTAAGCTGAAAATCATCCGACATATAAAGGAGAAAAACTTGGTGCTTTTCGTTTTCTCCAGCAAAACTAATCAAATATATCATCTACCAGGCATCTATGATCTACCAATTAAAATTAACACTATCCATCTGTTGTTTTAGACTCTCTTCGTTCTAGCCTTATGCATAGAAATTAAGAAATGATACAGAATTACTCACAATACTTATTTGATATGAATACAAATCATATAAACTTGAAGTGCATATGGATATTGTTATAGTTAAATTTTTAAAAAGTAAGACAAAAAACCTGGATTTTGTGATACCAAAGCAATGGACCCTTGAGGCTAGGTTTCCTGTAGATGTCAACACAGTTGATTATATCACCACTTTCGCACTTTTACAAGAAAGCAAAGTAATATTTAGAACATGAAAATGTTAAAAGATCAACCAAAGGATTTTTTTTGCGAAAAGATCAATCAAAGGATTAATGGACACATTTGACTGTAAGGTTATTGAAGGAAGAGAAGGAAGTGATGGATGTTGCAAATTCATCAACAAACATAAAAATGTACCTCTGCATGGATGTAAGCTACACAACATCCATGACCTTGTCACCTAATTCTTGGAAACAAAACATTAGCAAAAACAAGGCAATTGCCTCAATGGTCTTCACAATATCATTGGGATCAACATGTACCCCATGAATACACGTTGTCAACAGTAGAGAAACTGCAAATAATGCGAAAGACAAAGATAGATGGCTCATTCTTCGCAAAATAAGAAAAATTGGATTGTGTATAAACTAGCTAGAAGGGGAGCATTGAGTGTATATATTATGTCCAAATTCTGTTGAGTAGTCAAAGGCGAAGATCAAGGGAGAATCAAATTTTGATAGTGTGAATTATGAATGTTACATTTGGAGCAAGAAGTGATTGCTTATGTGATCTTTTCCTTATGTGATTCCTTCCTTTTATTACCCCTCATACGTTTCCTACTATCCCACTGATTTTCCTAGGTAACAATCACGTTCCTAAGTACAATATTTTTTTGGTGTAACGGATGAAATTAAATTCATAAGGAAGGAATCAATCACATTCGTAATCAATACCAAATCATTACAGAACAGGCTATTTAATCAACCGCTAAAAATCAACCGGCTGAAAACTGAGGAAAATCAGCCCCCTCCCGAGCCGTTCGATAGTGACGCACGAGTCCATTGGATCAGCCCAATGAGATCCTGTACAAGCTACAAAGTTGTGCCACACATGTAGGAATCAGGAGACCAGTACCGGGCGACTGAAGCCCTGTTTGATTACAGGGACTAATTGATTACAGGGACTAGACTACAAAAAAACCCTTTTAATCCCTATGTAATCAAACAGAAGAGACTTTTTCTTTAGAGACTAGAAAAAGACTTTATTGAAGGGTCTTTTTTGTTTAGTCCCTGAGACTACAAAAAATCTAGTCCCTTGAAACCAAACACCCCCTAACTTGCAGGAGTGTACGACTGATTTCTTAATTCGTTTCTTCTGGGCGGTGCTACACCACTTTCACTCCATCGCCCATCGAGGCCCCACGTAACTAGTACCTATGACATGCGTTTACTTGAGGGTGCAGCCACATGCGTCACTTAGTGCTACAATGCTCCACTATGGTCTCTTTTGATAGCGGCCCGACTGCTTCGACGACGATAGTGATGCTATGTGACGTGCTACGATGGTGGCCCGACTGCTTCGACGACCACGATGCTGTTCCGAGGGGTGCTACGATGCGTCCCGACTGCTTCGACGACCGTGGTGATACTAGCAGGGACAGGCTGCTTCAATGATGTTGCAATGACATGCTTTGATGTCCATGGCAGCTATGATGCTATGACGACGTCTTCCGAATGGCAATTGTGTGCTTTAACCATATGCATCGACGATCACGGCGATGCTACAATGACAGCCTTGCTTGCTTCGATGATGTTGCGATGGTGTGCTTCGTCAGCCGTGGCAACATGCGGTGACAACCGCGGTGATGCTACAATGGAAGCATGGCTGCTTCCATGATGTTGCAAGGACATCCTTCGACGGTCGCGGCGGTTGCTTCGGCAGCCTGTAGCCACAACAGCGGCATGCTTTGAATTGTCACGATGATGTTGCGATCGCGTGCTTCGACGACCACGACAATGCTGTGTTGGAGGCCTGGGTGCTTTGTCGATGCTGCAACGACGGGTTTCCTGGTCGTGGCAGTGTTGTGATGATGGCACGGATGCTCCGACAATGCTACAATAGTGGTCCGGCTACTTCGATGATTCTGCGCTAAGATTAAGAAAGCAGCGTTGTACCTTGACAGTTCAATACATGCAGTACCTGTGATTGAGTACATGTAGTAACTAGCTACCATGACTACTGACTCGTTTATCTGTACCTGGCAGCAATTCGTCAACAGAATAACTGCGTCTCGATCTGGGGAAAAATCAGTCGCATGTGGAGGAGAACACGGAGTGAGCGGCGTGTTTGGGTTATATGAGTGAAGTCTATTTTAAATCCTAAAGTTGTAGAGCATGACACAAATAAACCTCCACATACAAATCCCTGAAATTGATACCCGATACTTATGTATCCTGGTCAATTGTAACCCTAAGCCACCCTAGATCTGTTTGGAAGGACAATCATGACCGGGATCACTTGTTTCTCTCACTGACCCCATGGGCCTACATGTCATACCCTTCTTCGTCAACCTATTTTCTTCCTCTCTGCCTCTCTGTCCTGAAATCCATCTCGTACACCGTCTGTGCTCGCGTTGGGCTGAGGTTTTTCCTCCTGGCACCGCTGCTCGTCTCGGACCTCAATGTCGAGCTAGTGATCCCATCGCCATTGCCATCTGCCGCATCTACGGTCCAGCAGCGTCACCTGTACCGCACGACGGGGCTCCGCCTTGGCTGCCAACACCGAGGGGGACGGCGACAGGGCCTCCACCCGCCCGTGATGAGCCACTACCGCTGCCACCAGATTGGTTCCTCTCTTCACCATGGAGCAGGCCCGAGAGCAGCGTGTGTGTCGCTCCTGCTTGCGTTGCCTGCGTATCGATGCTTAAGCTCTTACTTGCATTAATTTATCACCTGCCTTGGGGTGGAGCGCTGCTCACCAAGCTGGCCTCCTCCAAATGGCTCTCTCTTTGAGCTGCAGTAGCGTTGTGGCTGCTGTAACATCCCAAATTTTCAATTTGGAATGTTATACATTAGATCATCATGCATATCATATTTTATTTTGCATTTTGGTTGATCCTAGAAATTCTACGCAACTCAATGACCCACGGAGAGAGTTGGGGATTTCGTTATTTTCATATTTGAGTTTTCTCAAATTTTGAGAATAGGATCATTTGACTTTATTTATTTTATCATCAATTATTTCTATTACAAAAATATGAGAGAGGGAATTAAATGACTTTCCCAAAATAAAGAAATATTAAGGATTTAATAATAAAATCAAATAAGATTTTATTTCGGAGTTTTTCAGTGTTTTATTTGAATTTAGAAAAAATGTGCGTTCTTGAAAATTGCATTTAGGTCCCAAATAAATGTTCACCTTGTGCGGCTTGATTTTAGAAGCCCGAGAAAATTTATTTCAGAATTTTTGGAGTCCGTTTAGTATTTCTTTTTATTTTTCTTCCAAGCGAAATAATTAAAAAAAACGAACCGACTTCGGGCCGTACCCGAGCGGGACACCGCCCGGGGGCAGCCTTTAAATAGCGCCGCCCCGAGCCGCCCCAGCCCATCAGCCCCGCCTCATTTTCCGTGCCAAAAAAAGATAAAAAAAATCGGCGTTCGTCGTTTTTCTTTTTCTCAGATTAAATCCGCGATTTTTCTGACCGCGATTCCTGATCCGATTTTCGTTTTAGTATAACTTTTCGCTCGTTTATCGGAATCAGCCGATTCAAGCGCCTAGGGATTTGTCTCGAAACCCTCTATCCGTTTAACCAGCTTAAACAAGTTTTTGTTACTGTAAAATTTGCCCTAGATCCAGATTACTAGAACGAAGTTGTTTTCTTTCGCCGTTTGACTTTCGTTGCTTCGTTCGATTTGATTCTTTGGGCCAACCGGAGTTCTTAAGTTGAACCTTCTGGTTAGATCTCTTATTTGAGTTTTACCTGTGCATTAGATGAGTACTTATTGTATGCTTGTTTGTTTGTCTGCGATAGAATACCCGGAGTGCGCCGCTTGTTACTTCGAATCGTTAGGTTTCGCGGATCATCAGCAAGGCAAGTAACACTTTGATCATACCTTTTCTACTACCCAGTTTTATTGCATTAGATCAATCCTCACACATTGCATGATTATGATATAATTAAATTGTGGGATGGAAAGTAAATGAGGTAGTACCTATTACCTGTTATTATCAAACCTTTGGGAGTTACTTCTACGTTTCCTTATTATGCCATGCTATGCTAGTAGACGTGGATTGGGTGAGTGATATCCATGACAGATGTGAGATTGTTAATTAATGGTTTATCTAAGGTGGCAACTTAAACACACATCTGGGTGAACTGAGGCACCTGGGTATTCCAGGACTTGCCTGTTTTCTTTTGGACCGCCACCCAGGCTCAAAGGGATCATGAGACTATTCATACTAGAAACTTCCGTGTGTAGCCACAAGCTATTATGGGCTCTAGCATAGTTGACTAAGTTGTGCGAACTCTTATAGTGGTAGACTAGCAGATGTAGGGGATGTAGGTGGTACGGTCTACCCGATCGTAAGGTGCTAGCGCTTCTGAAAGACTATGTCTCGGTCATCCGTCTTCTCAAACACCATGTAGTGCGAGAAACCAAACGGAGGTGATCGAGTCTTGTGGGGAAAAGTGCGCAAACCTCTGTAGAGTGTAATAAACTAATCATGGTTAGCCGTGTCCCCGGTTATGGACATCTTGAGTATATAGTACTTGGATTATCATGTGAATCTCAACATGTTACTCTAAAATTAATTTTGTTGGGTTATGTTTAATGATCATGCTTAATTGGGATTGAGAATGCTGTCAATCATTCTCAATGTTTAACAACCACCATGATAATAATTAAATTTTATTCCTTTGAAGTAGGGAAAAATTGGCTTTACGCAAAATTGTAACCATAGAGCTTTCCACCAGCCAAATATGCATATAGTATAGCTGTTTCATTCCATTACTCTCTATGTGTTACCTTGCCAGCATATTCCATGTCCTCACCCGTTTCGGGCTGCAACGTTAATGTTGCAGACTTTCCAGACAACGATTAAGGAGTTTTAGGTCGTGGTTCTATACTCAGTGATGTCGTTGGAGTTGATGGACTCACTTATCTTCCAAGCCTTCCACTGTTATCGTTATTAGATGGCCTTAAGCCATATTTATTGTAATAAGTTCTCTTTTGATACACTCGATGTAATAAGTGTGTGATTGCTACTCTGCTATAAATCCTCTGAGTACTGTGTGGTGTCAGCATTACTGATCCATGGATGACACCGGAGCACAGAGATCAGACCGTTTGAGGTATGGTCGCTACAGCTACAATGTAGCTGCTCCGATGACCGCCCCTAGACGGGAGCACATGCTCTTGTCATCCCTTTCACTCGTAGCCCAACGCAGGGGAGTTTTGCGTGCAGGTGCGAAGAGCGCCACCCCTGCTCGCACACCTACGCCCGCCCACCGTCGAGAAAAAACAGGCGCTGCCATCATCGTCGCTGGTGAACACTGTCGGACGCATAGGATATGAAAGGTGGGGCAAAGCAGTCAGTGAGAGTAGCAATTTATCCCGGTGAGGATAATCTTTTTCAAGGTGCGCCAAACGGATCCAGGGTTTAGGTTGATCGGGATTGGTAAGTATAGGGTATCAATTTCAGGGATTTAGACGTGAGGGTTCGTTTGCATCATGCTTTACAAACTCAAGGTTTAAAACAGACTTCACTCGGCTTATATAGAGGCGGGCGCGCGGATGCAGCAGTCGGGAGTCGGCCATCCCACTTGGACATGTGGTTGGCAGCGGAGGGGGCTGATGAGCGCGCGTTATCAGCCGGATGAAAATAAGCGTTTTCCATTTAATCATCATCTTTTACCTAGAGCCACTGCCTAAATTTAGACGGGATCCCAATTCAGATGGGAAAAAGTTTTGTTTCAACCAACTTTTTTAGTCTAAACACGCTTCATTTATTGCTCAATAATATTCATAGGGATACAAGAAATATTTGGAGGGTTTAACAGCCACACATGGCACCCCGTAATCCAAACTGAAAGCATGCTTAGCGAGGCTATGTGCCTCAACATTAGTGGCCCTACCTTCAAAGATGAAGGTACAACTATCAAAACTATTTGTTGTTTCCACAATCTCCCTGGTGGTGCTGGCATAGGCACCCCCGGTGCGGTTCTTGATGTCGTTGACTACTCCTTGGCTGTCACTCGCGACGAGAATACAAGCAAGGTCCAGGCCAGTAGCGAGAGCAAGTGCCTCGCGACAAGCCAACGCTTCCAGCGTCGCCGGATCCATAACTCCATAGATCTTGATAACTGAAGCACCCAAGTATGTTCTTGAAGAGTTTCTACAAACAGCACTGAAAGAACCAACATTACCATCTCTGGAGATAGCCCCATCGACTTGTATTTTTGCAATTCCTTCTGGTGGAGGGATCCATCTTGGCTGCACTACTACTACCGTTGGAGATCCCCTCGTAGCTTTCTTGGGATTGCACTCCTCGAGCTACCGAATGTACTTCAAGATGAAGTTGTATGTAGATAGAGGGCTCTGAAAATGTGTTCATGTAGCGCCTGACGTCTTGCATCCCAAAGTTCCCATAGGGTTGCGATTACCAAGATGAATTCTTGTGGAGAAAGCATGTCCTGGACCCTGAATAACCACCGTTTTGCTTCCAGTTCTGTTGTGGTGTTCAACACATCCACAAGATCCTGGTCCTGAAGTGCCCATATGCATCTGGCGACCATGCAGTGAAGAAAAGAATGTTTCCAAGAATCCTCAGCTCCACATAGGCCACAACATGTAGTAGTAGACATGTTCCGATGATGCAGCATGTCCGCTGTTGGGATAGATTGTTGAGCCAATCTTCATAAAAACATTTTCAACTTTGAGGGGACATTCACCTTCCACAACATCTCCCAAGACTAGTTTTCTCTGTCTATATTCGAAGTATCAGCTCTTCCTTTTAACCAAGCCTCTCTCCTCATCTTAGTTTCTACTAGCATGCGATAAGAAGATCGAACTGAGAACACACCACATCTTTCATGCACCCATGACCAGAAATCCTCAATATTCCATGTACACAAAGGGATAGAATATATCACTGCGGCATCTATTGGCAGGAATACTTCATCGGTCAACGTCCGATTCCATTCTGCACTAGGCAGAATTAGCTCGCTCACCATCTGAGGAGGGTTGGTCACTCTACTCACAATTGGCCTGATGTTCGAGAGCCTCCGCAACCAGTTGTGTTGCCAGATGCTCATCGTTTGGCGATTACCTATCCTCCGGATCAGCCCCTGCGTGAGCACCTCGCAACCATCAATGATGGCTCACCATATTTGGGAGGGGGCTGAGCCTAGTTCGGCATGCAAAAACTCCCTCATAGGGTAGTACTTGATCTTTAGTGTGTGTGCACTAAGTGACTCTGGGTCCATCAGGATTCACCATGCCTGTGTTGCTAGGAGAGCAAGATTAAAGAGTTCAATATCTCGAAACCCCAAGCCTACACAATATTTCGGTTGAGTCATCATGCTCCAAGAGACCAAACTAGGCTTCCGTTTTCCCTCCTTGCTGTCCCATGAGAACTTTCTAATCAACGAGTTAATGTGTTCACAAAGACCGCAAGGCAGTCTGAAACATGACATGAGTAGACTGGAATTTCCTATGCCACTGATTTTATGAGAACTTCCTTTTCTCCCGCTAACAAAAGTTTTTCCATCCAACCCTTGACCTTGTTCCGTACACAGTCCTTTAGAAACTTGAAAGCACCATTCTTGCAATTTCCCACATCAGAAGGCATTCCTAGATATCTATCAGAGAGGGACTCATTTGCAATATTCAAAGCATTCTTTACCTCAGTTTTAAAGGGGATGGGCAACCCTTACTGAAGAAAACCGAGGATTTTGCAAGATTTATCCTTTGACCCAAAGCATTGCAACAGTTTTCCATTAAGGCAGACAACTCATTTGCTCCAACAGAACATGCTTTCACAAACAATAGGCTATCATCCGCAAATAACAATTGGCTTACCGGTGGAGCCGTCGGTGCAACTCGAATTCCAGTGAGGTGCGATGGCAGACTAAGGCATAGCCTAGTGGTGGGAAGGGGCTGATGCCTTCCCACCCACCCAGGTTCAAGGCATGGTACTTGCACTTTGGGTTTGTTGCACCAATTATACTGTAGGGGGTTGCCTTACAGTCTTTCTATCAAAAAAGTGAGGTGCGATGATTCATCTTGGGTTTTTAAGAGGCACGAAAGGCCCTCCACTGCAAGCAAAAGCAGGTATGGAGAAATTGGGTCTCCTTGATGGATTCCTCTTGTGGGAGAAAATTGCTCAAGCTTACCACCATTGAACATAATAGAAAACTTAACCGATGTTACCATTCTCATAACCGAATCAACCCGGGATGGTGCAAAAACATATCTTGGTCATAATGGCTTCCAAATAATTCCACTCAACACGATCATACGCCTTCATCATGTCGAGTTTAATAGCATAAAATCTGTTCCTCTGAGCTTTGTTTCTCTTCATAAAATGCAGGCATTCAGAAGAAGTAATGATGTTGTCAGTGATCAAGTGCCCAGGAACAAAGGCAGACTGCTCTTCAGAGATAATATCAGGAAGAATTTCTTTCAGCCTATTAGATAAAACCTTGGAAGCAATTTTGTAAAGTACATTGCACAAGCTAATAGGTCTGAATTGAGTGAGGTTAGTGGGGTCCTCCACCTTTGGAATTAGAACTAGGATAGTCTCGTTAATCATCTCAGGACTCTCCACTCCTCAAAGAATATGAAGCACAATATTGGTTACTTCAATGCCACATAGCTCCCAGTGCCATTGGAAAAAATGCGTCGGGTATCCATCAGGACCCGGGGCCTTAGTAGGGTACATCGGGAAGAGAGCTGTTTTCACCTCTTCCCCCGTATAAGGAGCTGTAAGACCTATGTTCATTGCATGTGTAACCTTCACCGGGACAGAATTAAGCATTGCATCCATACCTATTGTGCCCTCCAATCTGAAGAAATTTTTGTAAAATACATTAGTGAGTGCAGCCATCTCAGCCTGGTCGTTTGTTACTGACCCGTTCGGGCACTCGAGGGACTTGATGGTATTCTTGCGCCGGCGCATTCTAACTCGTCTTTGGAAAAATTTAGTTGCAAAACAAAGATTTAATAGGAGACACATCAATCACTTTTAGATCTTCATCCTTGTTATCATCAAAACTAGAAGAACACGCTTTTATAAAGCAATCCTTTTTAGCACGCATCCTAACGGTTCTTTCTTTGCACTCATCAATGGAAATTCTCATGGCTTTGAGAGACTCATTGATATTTGATGCCTCTCCAATGTATCTACTTTTCCAAACACTTTTTCCCTTGTTTTGGACTCTAACTTGCATGATTTGAATGGAACTAACCCGGACTGACGCTGTTTTCAGCAGAATTACCATGGTGTTATTTATGTGCAGGAGCAAACGTTCTCGGAATGACCTGAAACTTCACGGAGAAACTTTTCAAAAAATAAGAAAAATACCTGCCAAAGATGAAGGCCAGGGGGCCCACCGTCTTGCCACGAGGGTGGGGAGCGCGCCTCCCCCCCTAGGGCGCGGCCCCCTATCTCGTGGGCCCCTGTTGCCTCTCCGACTCCAACTCCACCTCCATATATTGAGTTTCGATGAGAAAAAAATCAGAGAGAAGGAATCATCGCGTTTTACGATACGGAGCCGCCGCCAAGCCCTAAAACCTCTCGGGAGGGCTGATCTAGAGTCCGTTCGGGGCTATGGAGAGGAGAATCCGTCGCCATCGTCATCATCAACCATTCTCCATCACCGATCCATTGCCTACGAGCTTTCCATATATTGTGCTTCGCTTATTTACTTTCTGTTGCTATTGCTATCATCACTACAAAATACCAAAAACATTACTTTTACTGTTGTTACTTTTTTGCTACCGTTATCACTACTATCATATTACTTTTCTACTAAATACTTTGCTGTAGATTTTAAGTTTCCAGGTGTGGTTGAATTGACAACTTAGCCGCTAATACTTGAGAGTATTCTTTGGCTCCCCTTGTGTCGAATCAATAAATTTGGGTTGAATACTCTACCCTCGAAAACTGTTGCGATCCCCTATACTTGTGGGTTATCAAGACCATTTTCTGGCGCCGTTGCCGGGGAGCATAGCTCTATTCTTTGAGTCACTTGGGATATATATCTGCTTATCATTATGAAGAACTTGAGAGATCCAAAAACGAAGATCTATCCCTCAACTACGAGGGGAGGTAAGGAACTTCCATCTAGCTCTGCACTTGATTCACCTTCTGTTTTGAGTAAGCTTGGGACACCTACACCTGCTTCTGCTATTCGTTCTAATATGTCGCATGTTATTGATGATACCACTTCTGCTATGCATGATACTTATGATGAAACTACTTCTATGCCTGATACTACTATGCCACTTGGTGCTTTTCTTGATGAACAACTTGCTAGGGCTAGAGAAATTGAAAATATTGAATCTAATGATACTGATGAAAGTGATGATGAAGAACCACTTGCTATTCCTAAGGTTTATGTTTTTGATCAAGATGCTTCTTTAGCCATTTTAGCTTGCAGAAATAGAACTGAACCTAAAAAATTATTAGCTAAATGGAGTAAGCAATCCCTAAATGATAGAATGAAATCTGACCCGGCTTTTGCTACTTCACCTATCTTTGTTACTGATAAGGATTATGAATTCTCTGTTGTTCCTGATATAATTACTTTGGTTGAATCTGATCCTTTTCATGGTTATGAATCTGAAACTGTTGTGGCATATCTTACTAAATTGAATGATATAGCTACCCTGTTCACTAAAGATGAGAGAACTCGCTACTTTTACATTCTTAAAGTATTTATGTTCTCATTAAAGGGTGATGCTAAGATATGGTTTAATTCTCTTGATCCTGGTTGTGTGCGTAGTCCCCAGGATATGATTTATTACTTCTCTGCTAAATATTTCCCTGCTCATAAGAAACAAGCTGCTTTAAGGGATATATATAATTTTGTGCAAATTGAAGAAGAGAGTCTCCCACAAGCTTGGGGGAGGCTTCTCCAATTACTTAATGCTTTGCCTGATCATCCTCTTAAGAAAAATGAAATACTTGATATATTTTATAATGGAGTAACCGATGCCTCCAGAGATTACTTGGATAGTTGTGCTGGTTCTGTTTTCATGGAAAGAACACCGGATGAAGCTGAAATTCTATTGAATAATATGTTGACAAATGAAAATAAATGGACACCTCCGGAGCCAATTCCTGAGCCTATTCCTAAACCAACTCCGAAGAAGAGGGGTATTCTATTTCTCAGTACTGAAGATATGCAAGAGGCAAAGAAATCTATGAAAGAAAAGGGTATTAAAGCTGAAGATGTTAAGAATATACCTCCTATTGAAGAAATACACGGTCTTAATTTACCGCCTGTTGAAGAAACATATAATCCAAATCCTTTACCTATTGAAGAAACTCATGGTCTTGATAACCCGACACAGGTAGTAAAGGTAAATTCTCTCTCTATATATATGATAAAGCTGTAATCCCATTTACTAAGTTTGCTAGCCCATGCTTCGATGAGTTTGATAAATTTATGGCTAGGCAAGAAGACTTTAATGCTTATTTTGTAGACAATTGAAATACAATTCAAATATGCTTGGACACTTGGGTGATTATATGGCTTATGTTAAAGGTGAACTTAAACTTATTAGTAAACATGCTTCTATGGTTACCACTCAAGTAGAACAAGTACTTAAAGCTCAAAATGATTTGCTCAATGAATTGAAAAGTAAGATAATGATAATGCTGTTAGAGTGGCTACTAGAACTGGTAGAATGACTCAGGAACCTTTGTATCCTGAAGGCCATCCTAAGAGAATTGAGCAAGATTCTTAGAGAAATAATATAGATGCACCTAGTTCTTCTAAAAAGAAGAAAAAGAAAAATGATAGGACTTTGCATGCTTCTAGTGAACCTATTGTTGAAACACCTGAGAATCCAAATGATACTTCTATTTCTGATGCTGAAACACAACCTGGTAATGAAACTGAAACGAGTGGTAATGTTAATGATAATGTTCATGATGATGGTCAACCTAGTAATGATAATGACATAGAAATTGAACCTGCTGTTGATCTTGATAACCCACAATCAAAGAATCAATGTTATGATTAGAAATATTTTGTTGCTAGGAAACACGGTAAAGAAAGAGAGCCATGGGTTCAGAAACCCATGCCCTTTCCTCCCAAACCATCCAAGAAAAAGGATGATGAGGATTTTGAGCACTTTGCTGAAATGATTAGACCTATCTTTTTACGTATGCGATTAACTGATATGCTCAAAACCAACCCTTATGCTAAGTACATGAAAGATATTATTACAAATAAGAGAAAGATTCCGGAAGCAGAAATTTCCACCATGCTTGCTAATTATACTTTTAAGGGTGGAATACCAAAGAAACTTGGAGATCCAGGAGTACCCACTATACCATGCTCTATTAAAAGAAACTATGTTAAAACTGCTTTATGTGATCTTGGAGCCGGTGTTAGTGTTATGCCTCTCTCTTTATATCGTAGACTTGATTTGAATAAGTTGACACCTACTGAAATATCTTTGCAAATGGCTGATAAATCAACTGCTATACCTGTCGGTATTTGTGAGGATGTGCCTGTTGTAGTTGCAAATGTTACTATTTTAACGGACTTTGTTATTCTTGATATTCCCGAGGACGATAGTATGTCTATTGTTCTTGGAAGACCCTTTTTGAATACTGCAGGGGCTGTTATTGATTGCACTAAAGGCAATGTCACTTTTCATGTTAATGGTAATGAACATACGGTACACTTTTCGAGGAAACAACCTCAAGTTCATAGTATCAACTCTATTGGAAAAATTCCATCGATTATATTTGGAGGTTTTGAATTTCCTCTTCCTACTATCAAGAAGAAATATGATATTCTTATTATTGGGGATGTTCATATCCCCATTGAGGTAACATAGTGTTATTCGAAATTTCTCTGGTTCCATGTTATTCGGAATGAGTTAGTTAACAAGACTTGATCAACCTTGTTAGTGGATTCCTTTTGATGATCATGAGATGGATGAAACTAGAAGGCACAACCTTCTGTACCCCACTTTTACTTTCTGTTATTTATATAAAATAAAATAAAATAATTATTTGTCTGTCTGTTATCTGATTATCCGTGCAATATAAAATACCTCAAAAATAAAAGTTCTCCAAATGCCCTTAAAATTAAATATGATTTTTTCTAGAATATTTGAGGATTTATGGAACAGAGAACACACCAGGGGAGCCAACCTCCTTGCCACAAGGGTGGAGGGCGCGCCCACCCCTCTAGGGCGCGCCCCCTGCCTCGTGGGCCCATGGTGGCCCTCCTCCACTTATTCCTGCACCCACACACTTTATCTTCCTCCCCCAAACACGAATAACCAACTCAAACCCGAGTCCAAGCTCGTTTTGCTGCCATTTTCGATCTCCTTGCTCAAAGCACCTCTCAAAAAACTGCTTGGGGAGATTGTTCCTTGGTATGTGACTCCTCCATTGGTCCAATTAGTTTTTGTTCTAGTGCTTTATTCATGGCAAATTTTTGCTACTTAGGTGACCCTGTTCTTGAGCTTGCATGTCAAATTTATATGGTCAATAGTAATTTTGATGCATGATATAGGCCCTAGGCACTTGTAGAAGTAGTTGCTATCAATATTATTGAGTTCGGTTTACTTTTATTTTGAAGTTACTAAAAAAATTCAGAATTTTTCAGAGGAAGAAAAATTCTTAGGAAAATGTTCCAGGGTGGTTCTTCCAAGAAGCAAGGACCCAGGCTTGCAATGCGTGATGCTGACGAAGAGCCACCAAGAGACGCTCCAGTGCGACCTTGTGAGTGTCCTTCTAAAAATTTTATGGATCAAGCGGGAATAAAATAAGAATTCAACGCATATTTGCGTAACGCTATTCTCATGAGCTTCGAGGAAGAGAAGTGCAGTCGGTATCATGAGCTCACTAGCTCCTTTGTGAGGAGGTTTGAATTTTCAACTTGACGTAATTCTCCAACTGTCATGTTTGATCTTTACGATAAATCTTATATCATGGATTAGTGGATTTTACCACTGCATGCAAATTTCCACAATGGGGTAGTATAAGAGATCCTCGCAAATCTGAATTTAGAGATTTTCTTGCTAATATAACTGTGGGGGAATCTATAGATATTACACAAGCTACCATAGGGAGCATTCACTTTCCTGCTATACATTATTTTACTCTCTTCATAGGTAGATGCATAAACGGTAAAGATGAGGCATGTAACGTGTGTGTCCCTGACCTTGGTATTCTTAGGAGTGCTGTGTTAGGAGACAAATCATATAATTTGGGAGCCATTGTTGCACGTAGGTTGCATCTAAATAGAATTAATGGAGATTTCTTTGGTGGAATTTATGCAACCTGCGTAGCTAATTTTCTTGGTATAGATGTGCGCGAAGATGATATTGAATTACCTCCTACCTTTCTAGATTTTAATGCTAGGGTTCACCACCAGTTTGTCGAGAGGAATGAATCACCTCTCCAGTATCGACTAATCTTTGACAGACGTTGTGCTGTCCGTATTACTCTCCCTGCTCCTGCTTTATTTGATTATCAGGCAAGAGGAGGATATACTATTACCAGAGAGGAGGCAGATGAGTACGAGAGGAGAGAGGAGGCTACTCGTCGCCATGCTGCAGCTCAGCAGGCGATAGCTGCTGCATCACAGTACGACCCCAACAACTATTATTATGGATATCCGCCAGGTCACCCGTGGCCATAGACTAACTTAGGCCAAAAGCCTAAGCTTGGGGGAGTACGTATTTCCCACCGACATTACATTTATGTTCACACACTCATTGCTAGATGTCGGTGCTCATACTTTTTCATTGTATCATCCATACTAGTTTATTTTCCTTTTTATGCTTTCTTCTTGTGTGTTTAATAAACCTTAAGAAAAACCAAAAAAATTAGTTGTAGCTTTTAATCAGTTTAATTCCCATGCTTGTAGTAGTAATTAAAAAGAAAACCCAAAAATATTTCCTATTCTTCTTTTGCTTGTTGGGAGCTTTCCCGTGTAAATAGTTTTATTTCTTTTCTTTTCTTTGGGGGTCGATAGGAGAAGACCATGATTAAATTGTTGAAGTGGCTCTTATATGCATTATTGTTTATCTAACAAAAGAGCCCATATTGCCTTGTCTTATCCTGTTTATTGAATGCATGCGGATTCAAGCTTAGTCCAATGCACGTGCACTATTATTATTATTCACATCGTTCGGTCATGCAAGTGAAAGGCAATTATGATGATATATGATGGACTGGCTGAGATGAGAAAAGCTGGTATGAACTCGACCTCTTTTGTTTTTGTAAATATGATTAGTTCATCGTTCCTGATTCGGCCTATTATGAATAAACATGTTTGCAATGACAACTAGCGATCATAGTTTCTTGTGCCATGCTTGATTAGCTATGAGTTATAATGGTTTACCTTGCGTGCCAACATACTATTATAATGGTTATGATGTGGTATGATAGGGTGGTATCCTCCTCTGAATGATTTAAGTGACTTGACTTGGCATATGTTCATGCATGTAGTTGAAACAAAATCAACATAGCCTTCATGATATTTATGTTCATGGTGGATTATATCCTACTCATGCTTGCATTCGATGTTGATTAATTTTAATGCATGTTCATGAGTGTTGTCGCTCTCTAGCTGGTCGCTTCCCAGTCTTTTGCTAGCCTTCACCTGTACTAAGCAGGAATACTGCTTGTGCATCCAAACTCCTTAAACCCCAAAGTTATTCCACATGAGTCCACTATACCTACCTATATACGATATCTACCTGCCGTTCCAAGTAAATTTGTATGTGCCAAACTCTAAACCTTCAAATAAATATCATGTTCTGTATGCTCGAATAGCTCATGTATCAACTAGGGATGTATGTATCTTCCATGTTAGGCGGGTTATTCTCAAGAGGAGTGGACTCCGCTCCTCACTCACGAGATAAATGGCTGGTCACCGGGATGCCTAGTCCCATGCTTTGTGCAAACTAAATCAAAATACTTGCAAACAAAACTCCCCCTGGGACTCTTGTTAGTTGGAGGCACTCGTTGTTTTGAGCAAGCCATGGATTGATGCTTGTGGTGGAAGGGGGAGCATAAACATTACCATTATATTTGGGAACCGCCTATAATGTGTGTAGCATGGAAGATATCGCCATCTCTTGGTTGTTATGTTGACAATGAAAGTATACCACTCAAAATATTATTGACCTATGTTTCAAAACCGAGCTCTGACACCTGTACAAATCCTTGCTTCCCTCTGCGAAGGTCCTATCTATTTACTTTTATGCTGAGTCATCATCCTCTTATTAAAAAGCACCAGTTGGAGAGCGCTGCTATCATTTGCATTCATTATTGTTAGTTTACATTGAATATGACTTGACTGGATCTCTTTTACCATGAATTACAATGACTAGTCAGTCCTTGGTCTTTAAAGGTGCTCTGCATTTTTGTTTTGTGGCCTTAGAAAGGGCTAGTGAGATACCACCTTGTTATATTATATTATGATTGTTTTTAGAAAGTGTTGTCATCCGAGTTTTATTATTATGGCTCGCTAGTTGATTATGCTATTGATATGAGTAAAGTTGAGACCTATGTGTTATTGTGAATGTGGTTAGTTATAATCTTTGCTGAAAACTTGAATGCTGGCTTTACATATTTACAACAACAAGAGCAAACAGAGTTTGTAAAGGTTTTTCTTTATCACTTTCAGTTTGTCAACTGAATTGCTTGAGGACAAGCAAAGGTTTAAGCTTGGGGGAGTTGATACGTCTCTAACATATCTACTTTTCCAAACACTTTTGCCCTTGTTTTGGACTCTAACTTGCATGATTTGAATGGAACTAACCCGGACTGATGCTGTTTTCAGCAGAATTACCATGGTGTTATTTATGTGTAGGAGCAAACGTTCTCGGAATGACCTGAAACTTCATGGAGACACTTTTCAGAAAATAAGAAAAATACCTGCCAAAGATGAAGGCCAGGGGGCCCACCGTCTTGCCATGAGGGTGGGGGGCACGCCTGCCCCTCTAGGGTGCGCCCCTACCTCGTGGGCCCCTGTTGCCTCTCCGACTCCAACTCCACCTCCATATATTGAGTTTCGATGAGAAAAAAATCAAAGAGAAGAAATCATCACGTTTTACGATACGGAGCCGCCGCCAAGCCCTAAAACCTCTCGGGAGGGCTGATCTGGAGTCCGTTCGGGGCTCCGAAGAGGGGAATCCGTCACCATCGTCATCATCAACCATTCTCCATCACCGATCCATTGCCTACGAGCTTTCCATGTATTGTGCTTCGCTTATTTACTTTCCGTTGCTATTGCTATCATCACTACAAAATACCAAAAACATTACTTTTACTGCTGTTACTTTTTGCTACCATTATCACTACTATCATATTACTTTGCTACTAAATACTTTGCTGCAGATATTAAGTTTCCAGGTGTGGTTGAATTGACAACTCAGTTGCGAATACTTGAGAGTATTCTTTGGCTCCCCTTGTGTCGAATCAATAAATTTGGGTTGAATACTCTACCCTCGAAAATTGTTGCGATCCCCTATACTTGTGGGTTATCAATATCATGCTTAGGTGGAATAGATCTAAGTTTCAAAGAATCAACATCAAGAGAAATTCTATCCACGTTCCTAGCCAACTAATCAATCTTAGACAATTTTTCTTCAATCAAAGAATTGAAACTCTTTTGCGAACTAATAAATTCTTTAATACTAGATTGAAAATCAGAGGGCATCTTATTATAATTTACATAAGAATTGTTGTAGGAATTACCATAATTATTATAGGAATTACTAGGATACGGCCTAGGATTAAAGTTTCCTCTATACGCGTTGTTACCAAAATTGTTCCTACCAACAAAATTCACATCCATAGATTCATTATTATTCTCAATCAAAGTAGATTCATTATTATGAGAAGCATTTATGACAGCTAGTTGTTCATCCGGGAAGCTATCATCAATAGGTAGTGGGTCATCAAGGATATTTTCTAACCTAGACAACTTATCAGCTACAGGATTCTCAACCCCCTTCATATTAGTGATATGTAAATCAAATTCTTGTAGCAAAAGAACCCACCTAATGGGTCTAGGTTTAGCATCTTTCTTTTCCATAAGGTATTTATCACAGGAGAACACAACTACTAAAAATTATTTCTCAGTAGTAGCATAGTTTCTTTGAGCACTGTCTAGAGTTTTACTAGCATAATGGATAACATTTGATTTCTTATCGACTATTTGTCCTAGAACAGCACCAACAGCATAATCACTAGCATCACAAATTTCAAAAGGTAAGTTCCAATCAGGTGATTGAATGATAGGTGCAGAAGTTAAGGATTTCTTAAGTGTGTCAAAGGCTTCTACACATTCATCATCAAAAACAAATGGAACATCTTTTTGGAAGAGATTAGTAAGAGGCCTAGAAATTTTAGAGAAGTCTTTAATAAACCTTCTATAGAAACCAGCATGACCAAGGAAACTTTGATACCTTTAATAACTTTAGGACATGGCATTTTCTCAATTACATCAACCTTAGCTTCCTCAATAGCTCGTTCGGAAATTTTATGCCCCAAGACAATACCTTCATTCACCATAAAGTGGCACTTCTCCCAATTCAAGCCAATATTAGTTTGTTCACATCTTTGCAAAACTCGATCAAGGTTGCTTAAGCAATCATCAAAAGAAGTTCCATAAACTGAAAAACTATCCACGAAAACCTCAACAATCTTTTCACAAAAGTCATAGAATAATATAGCAGTTATACATGTTTGAAAGGTAGCAGGTACATTACGTAAACCAAAAGGCATGCGTCTATAAGCATAAGTTCGAAAAGACAAGTAAAGGTGGTTTTCTCTTGATCCGGTTGTGATACATGTATTTGAGAGAAACCGGAATATCCATCAAGGAAATAATAGTGTGTGTGCTTTGACAATCTTTCTAACATTTGATCAATAAAAGGCAAAGGGTAATGAACTTTTCTAGTTGCTTTGTTTAATTTTTTGAAATCAATTACCATTCTATAGCCAGTCACAATTCTCTGTGGAATAAGTTCATTCTTATCATTAGGAACAACAGGTATACCTCCTTTCTTAGGGACACGATGAACAGGACTTACCCATCTACTATCAGCTATGGGATAGATTATACCTACTTCTAGAAGCTTTAGTATTTCAGTTCTTACCACTTCCTTCATCTTAGGATCTAATCGTTGTTGAGGATCCACAATTGGTTTAGCATCGGGTTCCATATTAATCATGTGCTGACAGAGAGTGGGACTGATGCCCTGCTACCTCTTGAGCACTGCGTTGGTTTTCCCTTGAAGAGGAAAGGGTGATGCAGTAAAGCAGCGTAAGTATTTCCCTCAGTTTTTGAGAACCGAGGTATCAATCCAGTAGGAGACCATGCACGAGTCACCTCGTACCTACACAAACAAATAAGAACCTCGCAACCAACGCAATAAAGGGGTTGTCAATCCCTTCACGGCCACTTGCAAGAGTGAGATCTGATAGAGATGATAATAATAAGATAAATATTTTTTGGTATTTTTATGATATAGATTGAAAGTAAAGATTGCAAAATAAAATAGATTGGAAACTTATATGATAGAAAATAGACCCGGGGCCATAGGTTTCACTAGTGGCTTCTCTCAAGATAGCATAAGTATTACAGTGGGTGAACAAATTACTGTCGAGCAATGATAGAAAGCGAATAATTATGAGAATATCTAGGTATGATCATGTATATAGTCATCACGTCTGTGACAAGTAGACCGACTCCTGCCTGCATCTACTACTATTACTCCACACATCAACCGCTATCCAGCATGCATCTAGAGTATTCAGTTCATAAGAACAGAGTAACGCCTTAAGCAAGATGACATGATGTAGAGGGATAAACTCATGCAATATCATGTAAACCCCATGTTTTTATCTTGGATGGCAACAATACAATACATGTCGTTTCCCTTTCTGTCACTGGGATCGAGCATCGCAATATTGAACAAAAAGCTAAGCACTTCTCCATTGCAAGAAAGATCAATCTAGTAGGCCAAACCAAACTGATAATTCGAAGAGACTTGCAAAGATAAACCAATCATACATAAAAGAATTCAGAGAAGATTCAAATATTGTTCATAGATAGACTTGATCATAAACCCACAATTCATCGGATCTCGACAAACACACCGCAAAAGAAGATTACATCGAATAGATCTCCAAGAGAATTGAGGAGAACTTTGTATTCAGATCCAAAGAGAGAGAAGAAGCCATCTAGCTACTAGCTATGGACCCGAAGGTCTGAGGTAAACTACTCACACATCATCGGAGGGGCCATGGAGTTGATGTAGAGGCCCTCCATGATCAATGCCCCCTCCGGCGGAGCTCCGAAAAAGGCCCCAAGATGGGATCTCTTGGGTACAAAAGGTTGCGGCGGTGGAAATAGGGTTTCATGGTGCTCCTGGATATATATATATATATATATATATATATGTGTGTGTGTGTGTGTGTGTGTGTGTGTGTGTGTGTGTGTGTATAGGAGGAAGAATTAGGTCGGTGGAGCAACGAGGGGCCCACGAGGGGGGAGGGCGCGCCCAGGGGGTAGGCGCGCCCCCTGCGTCGTGGCCTCCTCGATTGTTTCTTGACGTCCACTCCAAGTCCTCTGGATCACGTTTGTTCCAAAAATCACGTTCCCGAAGGTTTCATTCCGTTTGGACTCAGTTTGATATTCCTTTTCTACGAAACACTGAAATAGGTAAAAACAACAATTTGGGTTGGGCCTCCGGTTAATAGGTTAGTCCCAAAAATAATATAAAAATGAAAAATAAAGCCCATTAACATCCAAAACAGATAATATAGTAGCATGGAACAATCAAAAATTATAGATACGTTGGAGACGTATCAAGCATCCCCAAGCTTAATTCATGCTCGTCCTCGAGTAGGTAAATGATAAAAACATAATTTTTGATGTGGAATGCTTTTTAGAATATTCTTCAATGTATTTTTCTCTATTGTGGCATGAATGTTAAGATCTAAAATATTCAAGATAAAAGTTTATTGTTGACATAAAAGTAGTAATACTCCAAGTATGCTAGTCAAGCAATTATGTCCTATCAAAATACCATAGCCAAAGAAAACTTATCCCTACAAAGTCATATAGTTTGGCCATGCTTCATTTTCGTCACACAAAATGCTCTCATCATGCACAACCTCGATGACAAGCCAAGCAATTGTTTCATACTTAGCCTTTTCAAACTCTTTCAACTTTTATACAATATATGAGCGCGAGCCATGGACATAGCACTATGGATGGAATAGAATATGATGATTGAGGTTGTGTGAGAAGACAAAAAGGGAGAAAGTCTCACATGGATGCGGCTAATCAATGGGCTATAGAGATGCCCACCGATTGATGTCAATGCAAGGAGTAGGGATTGCCATGCAACGGATGCACTAGAGCTATAAATATATGAAAGCTCATCAAAGAAACTAAGTGGGTGTGCATCCAACTCGCTTGCTCACGAAGACCTAGGGCATTTTGAGGAAGCCCATCATTGGAATATACAAGCCAAGTTCTATAATGAAAAATTCCCACTAGTATATGAAAGTGACAACATAGGAGACTCTCTATCATGAATATCATGGTGCTACTTTGAAGCACAAGTGTGGAAAAAGGATAGTAACATTGTCCCTTCTCTCTTTTTCTCTCATTTTTTTCTTTTTTTATTTTTTTATTTGGGCCTTCTTTTTTTGGCCTCTTTTCTTTTTTTTCGTCCGGAGTCTCATCCCGACTTGTGGGGGAATCATAGTCTCCATCATCCTTTCCTCACTGGGACAATGCTCTGATAATGATGATCATCACACTTCTTTTTACTTACAACTCAAGAATTACAACTCAATACTTAGAACAAAATATGACTCTATGTGAATTCGTCCGGCGGTGTACTGGGATTGTGATGAATCAAGAGTGACATGTATGAAAAAATTATAAACGGTGGCTTTGCCACAAATACGATGTCAACTACATGATCATGCAAAGCAATATGACAATGATGATGCGTGTCATAATAAATGTAACGGTGGAAAGTTGCATGGCAATATATCTCGGAATGGCTATGAAAATGCCATAATAGGTAGGTATGGTGGCTGTTTTGAGGAAGATATAAGGAGGCTTATGTGTGATAGAGCATATCATATCATGGGGTTTGGATGCACCGGCGAAGTTTGCACCAACTCTCAAGGTGAGAAAGGGCAATGCATGGTACCGAAGAGGCAAGCAATGATGGAAGGGTGAGAGTGCGTATAATCCATGGACTCAACATTAGTCATAAATAACTCACATACTTATTGCAAAAATCTACAAGTCATCAAAACCAAGCACTACGCGCATGCTCCTAGGGGGATAGGTTGGTAGGAAAAGGCCATCGCTCGTCCCCGATCGCCACTCATAAGGAAAGCAATCAAAGAACACCCCATGCTTCAAATTTGTCACATAACATTCACTATACGTGCATGCTACGGGACTTGCCAACTTCAAAACAAGTATTCATCAATTTCACAATTACTCAACTAGCACACCTCTAATATTACCACCTTTATATCTCAAAACCATCTATCAAGCATCCAACTTCTCTTAGCATTTAAAATTGATAACCAAAGTGAATTACCAGGTTGTTCTAAAGGACTCTCAAAATGATATAAGTGAATCATGAGAGATCAATTATTTCTATAAAATAGAACCACCGCCGTGCTCTAAAAGATATAAGCGAAGCACTAGAGCAAAAACTATACAACTCAAAAGATATAAGTGAAGCACATAGAGTATTCTAATAGATTCCAATTCATGTGTGTCTCTCCCAAAAGGTGTGTACAGAAAGGATGATCGTGTTAAACTAAAAAGAAAAGACTCAGATCATACAAGATGCTCCAAGCAAAACACATATCATGTGGCGAATAAAAATATAGCTCCAAGTAAAGTTACCGATGGACAAAGACGAAAGAGGGGATGCCTTCCAGGGCATACCCAAGCTTAGCCTTTTGGTTGTCCTTGGAATTTAGCTTGGGGTGCCTTGTGCATCCCCAAGCTTAGGCTCTTTCCACTCCTTGTTCCATAGTCTATCAAATCCTTACCCGAAACTTGAACAATTCACAACACAAAACTTAAAAGAAAATCTTCGTGAGCTCCGTTAGTAAAAGAAAACAAACCACCACTTCAAGGTACTGTAATGAACTCATTCTTGATCTATATTGGTGTTAAACCTACTGTATTCAAACTTTTCTATGGTTCATAAACTCTATTAATAGCCATAGATTCATCAAAATAAGCAAACAACACACGAAAAACAGAATCTGTCAAAAAAAGAACAGTCTGTAGTAATCTGTAGGTTTCAAATACTTCTCGAAACCCAAAAATTCTAAAATAAATTGCTGGACGTGAGGAATTTATATATTAATCATCTTCAAAAAGAATTAACTAAATATCACTCACCCGTAAAAAATGGCAGCAATTCTCGTGAGCGCTAAAATTTCTGTTTTTTACAGCAAGATCAAAAAGACTTTCCCCAAGTCTTCCCAACGGTTCTACTTGGCACAAACACTAATTAAACACAAAAAACACAACTAAAACAGAGTCTAGATAAATTATTTATTACTAAAGAGGAAAAAAAATCAAGGAATAATTATAAAATTGGGTTGCCTACCAACAAGCGCTATCGTTTAACGCCCCTAGCTAGGCATAAAAGCTAGGATAGATCTAGGTATTGCCATCTTTGGTAGGCAATCCATAGGTGGCTCTCATAGTAGATTCATATGGTAATTTAATTTGCTTTTTATGTAAGTGTTCCATGCCTTTCCTTAACGGAAATTGGAATCTAATATTCCCTTCCTTCATATCAACAATTGCACCAATCGTTCTAAGGAAAGGTCTACCAAGAATAATAGGGCATGAAGGATTGCAATCTATATCTAGAACAATGAAATCTACAGGCACATAATTCCTATTTGCAACAATAAGAACATCATTAATATTTCCCATAGGTTTCTTAATAGTGGTATCCGCAAGGTGCAAGTTTAAAGAACAATCATCAAATTCACGGAAACCTAGCAAATCACACAAAGTTTTAGGAATCGTGGAAACACTAGCACCCAAATCACACAAAGCATAGTATTCATGATCTTTAATTTTTATTTTAATAGTAGGTTCCCACTCATAATAAAGTTTTCTAGGGATATAAACTTCCAACTCAAGTTTTTCTTCATAAGATTGCATCAAAGCATCAACGATATGTTTAGTAAAAGCTTTATTTTGACTATAAGCGTGAGGAGAATTTAGCACAGATTGCAGCAAGGAAATACAATATATCAAAGAGCAATTATCATAATTAAATTCCTTGAAATCCAAGATAGTGGGCTCATTGCTATTTAAAGTTTTGACCTCTCCAATCCCACTTTTTATCAATTTTTGCATGAAGATCTAAAAACTCTGAATCATTGGGACGCCTTCTAACTAAAGTTGACTCATATCCAGTCCCATCATTATAAAGATTCATATTGCAAAACAAAGATTTAGTAGGGGATACATCAATAACTTTTAGATCTTCATCCTTATTATCATGAAAACTAGAAGAACACGCTTTTATGAAGCAATCTCCCTTAGCACGCATCCTAGCGGTTCTTTCTTTGTACTCGTCAATGGAAATTATCATGGGTTTGAGAGACTCATTGATATCATGCTTAGGTGGAATAGATCTAAGTTTCAAAGAATCAACATCAAGATAAATTCTATCCATGTTCCTAGCCAACTCATCAATCTTAAGCATTTTTTTCTTCAATCAAAGCATTGAAACTCTTTTGCAGAGTAATAAATTCTTTAATACTAGATTGAAAATCAGAGGGCATCTTATTATAATTTCCATAAGAATTTTTGTAGGAATTACCATAATTATTAGAGGAATTATAGGAAACGGCCTAGAATTAAAATTACCTCTATACGCATTGTTACCAAAATTGTTCCTACCAACAAAATTCACATCCATAGATTCATTATTATTCTCAATCAAAGTAGACAAAGACATATCATTGGGATCAGTAGGACCACTCTTATTAGCAAACAATTTCATAAGTTCATCCATCTTTCCACTCAAAACATTAATCTCTTCAATCGCATGAACTTTTTACTAGTAGATCTTTCAGTTTGCCATTGAGAATAATTAACCATAATATTATCTAGGAGTTTGGTAGCTTATCCTAAAGTGATTTCCATAAAAGTGCCTCCCGCGGCCGAATCTAAAAGATTTATAGAAGCAAAATTCAATCCGACATAAAAAATTTGTATAATCATCCATAAATTCAAACCATGTGTAGGGCAATTATGTATCATTAATTTCATCGTCTCCCAAGATTGTGCAACATGTTCATGATCAAGTTGCTTAAAATTCATAATATCGTTTCTAAGAGAGATGATCTTAGCGGGAGGAAAATACTTAGAGATAAAAGCATCTTTGCACTTATTCCATGAATCAATACTATTTTTAGGTAAAGATGAAAAACAAGCTTTAGCACGATCTCTAAGCAAAAATGGAAATAGCTTAAGTTTAACAATATCATTATCCACATCTTTCTTTTTTGCATATCACACAAATCAACAAATTTGTTTAGATGGGTAGCGGCATCTTCACTAGGAAGGCCAGAAAACGGATCTTTCATGACAAGATTCAGCAAAGCAGTATTAATTTCACTAGATTCAACATCGGTAAGAGGAGCAATCGGAGTGCTAATAAAATCATTATTGTTGGTATTGGAAAAGTCACACAATTTAGAATTATCTTGAGCCATCATGACAAGCAAGCAATCCAACACACAAGCAAACAAGAAACAAGCAAAAGAGCAAACTGGAAAAGAGAATGGGAACAGAAAAAGAGGGCAAATAAAACGGCAAGGGTGAAGTGGGGGAGAGGAAAACGAGAGGCAAATGGCAACTAATGTAATGCGAAGGATAAGAGTTGTGATGGGTACTTGGTATGTCTTGACTTGGCGTAGATCTCCCCGGCAACGGCGCCAGAAATCCTTCTTGCTACCTCTTGAGCACTGCGTTGGTTTTCCCTTGAAGAGAAAAGGGTGATGCAGTAAAGCAGTGTAAGTATTTCCCTCAGTTTTTGAGAACCAAGGTATCAATCTAGTAGGAGACCACCCGCGAGTCACCTCATACCTACACAAACAAATAAGAACCTCGCAACCAACGCGATAAAGGAGTTCTCAATCCCTTCACGGCCACTTGCAAGAGTGAGATCTGATAGAGATGATAACAATAAGATAAATATTTTTGGTATTTTTATGATATAGATTGAAAGTAAAGATTGCATAATAAAATAGATTGGAAACTTGTATGATGCAAACTAGACCCGGGGGCCATAGGTTTCACTAGTGGCTTCTCTCAAGATAGCATAAGTATTACGGTGGATGAACAAATTACTGTCGAGCAATTGATAGAAAAGCGAATAATTATGAGAATATCTAGGTATGATCATGTATATAGGCATCACGTCCGTGACAAGTAGACCGACTCCTGCCTGCATCTACTACTATTACTCCACACATTGACCGCTATCCAGCATGCATCTAGAGTATTAAGTTCATAAGAACATAGTAATGCCTTAAGCAAGATGACATGATGTAGAGGGATAAACTTATGCAATATGATGTAAACCGCATATTTTTATCCTCGATGGCAACAATACAATACGTGTCATTTCCCTTTCTGTCACTGGGATCGAGCACTGCAAGATTGAACCCAAAGCTAAGCACTTCTCCCATTGTAACAAAGATCAATCTAGTAGGCCAAACCAAACTGATAATTCAAAGAGACTTGCAAAGATAAACCAATCATACATAAAATAATTCAGAGAAGATTCAAATATTGTTCATAGATAGACTTGATCATAAACCCACAATTCATCGGATCTCGACAAACACACCGCAAAAGAAGATTACATTGAATAGATCTCCAAGAGAATCGAGGAGAACTTTGTATTGAGATCCAAAGAGAGAGAAGAAGACATATAGCTACTAGCTATGGACCCGAAGGTCTGAGGTAAACTACTCACACATCATTGGAGGGGCCATGGAGTTGATGTAGAGGCCCTCCGTGATCAATGCCCCCTCCGGCGGAGCTCCGGAAAAGCCCCCAAGATGGGATCTCTTGGGTACAGAAGGTTGCGGCGATGGAAATAGGGTTTCGTGGTGCTCCTGGATGTTTGCGGGGTATATGAATATATACAGGAGGAAGAAGTAGGTTAGTGGAGCAACGAGGGGCCCATGAGGGGGGAGGGCGCGCCCAGAGGGGTAGGCACGCCCCCCTGCCTCGTGCCCTCCTCGATTGTTTATTGATGTCCACTCCAAGTCCTCCGGATCACGTTTGTTCCAAAAATAATGTTCCCGAAGGTTTCATTCCGTTTGGACTCCGTTTGATATTCCTTTTCTATGTAACACTGAAATAGGCAAAAAACAACAATTTGGGATGGGCCTCCGGTTAATAGGTTAGTCCCAAAAATAATACAAAAGTGTAAAATAAAACCCATTAACATCCAAAACAGATAATATAGTAGCATGGAATAATCAAAAATTATAGATACGTTGGAGATGTATCATGCCCTTAAGATCATGAAGAGTATATCCAATAGCAGCATGGTGCTTCCTCAGAATTTTTAACAATCTCTTTTCTTCATGCTCTGTAAGGTTAGCACTAATAATAATAGGATATATCTTCTTTTCATCAAGATAAGCATATTTCAAATTATCAAGCAATTGCTTTAATTCAAACATGGGATCACCTTTAGGTGGAGGAGGGCCTCCTAGAGTTTCAATAGGCAAATTGTGTTTAAGGATAGGTTGTTGATCAAACAACATCTTATCTATTTCATTTCCTTCATGCAGGTGCATATCATTTTCATGGTCTAGCTGTTGGGGAACGTAGTAATTTCAAAAAAATTCCTACACACATGCAAGATCATGGTGATGCATAGCAACGAGAGGGGAGAGTGTGTCCATGTACCCTCGTAGACCGAAAGTGGAAGCGTTAGCACAACACGGTTGATGTAGTCGTACGTCTTCACGATCCGACCTATCAAGTACCGAACGCACGACACCTCCGAGTTCTGCACACGTTCAACTTGATGACGTCCCTCGAACTCCGATACAGCCGAGCTTTGAGGGAGAGTTCCGTCAGCATGACGGCGTGGTGACGATGTTGATGTTCTACCGTCGCAGGGCTTCACCTAAGCACCGCTATGATATTATCGAGGTGGAATATGTTGGAGAGGGGCACCACACACAGCTAAAAGATCCAAGAGATGAATTGTTGTGTCTAGAGGTGCCCCTACCCCCGTATATAAAGGAGGGAGGGAGAGGCCGGCCCTAGAGGGGGCACGCCAAGTGTGGGGAGTCCTACTATATTGATTTTTACGTCTCGACCATTTCGAGACTCCTCGTCATGTCCCCGATCTCATCCGGGACTCCGAACTACCTTTGGTACATCAAAAACCATAAAATCATAATATAACTGTCATCGAACTTTAACCGTGCGGACCCTACGGGTTCGAGAACTATGTAGACATGACCGAGACACGTCTCCGGTCAATAACCAATAGCATAACCTGGATGTTCATGTTGGCTCCTACATATTCTATGAAGATCTTTATCGGTCAAACCACATAACAACATACGTTGTTCCTTTGTCATCGGTATGTTACTTGCCTGAGATTCGATCGTCGGTATCTCAATACCTAGTTCAATCTCGTTACCGGCAAGTCTCTTTACTCGTTCCGTAATACATCACCCCGAACTAACTCATTAGTTGCAACGCTTGCAAGGCTTAAGTGATGTGTATTACCGAGTGGGCCCATAGATACCTCTCCGACAATCGGAGTGACAAATCCTAATCTCGAAATACGCCAACCCAACAAGTACCTTCGGAGAAACTTGTAGAGCACCTTTATAATCACCCAGTTATGTTGTGACGTTTGGTAGCACACAAAGTGTTCTTCCGGTAAACGGGAGTTGCATAATCTCATAGTCATAGGAACATGTATAAGTCATGAAGCAAGCAATAGAAACAAACTAAATGATCAAGTGCTAAGCTAATGGAATGGGCCAAGTCAATCACATCATTCTCCTAATGATGTGATCCCGTTAATCAAATGACAACTCTTTGTCTATGGCTAGGAAACATAACCATCTTTGATCAACGAGCTAGTCAAGTAGAGGCATACTAGTGACACTCTGTTTGTCTATGTATTCACACATGTATTATGTTTCCGGTTAATACAATTCTAGCATGAATAATAAACATTTATCATGATATAAGGAAATAAATAATAACTTTATTATTGCCTCTAGGGCATATTTCCTTCAGTCTCCCACTTGCACTAGAGTCAATAATCTAGTTCACATCTTTAGGTGATTAGTTCACATTTCCATGTGACTAATGCCCAAAGGGTTTACTAGAGTCTATAATCTAGTTCACATCGCTATGTGATTAATTAACACCCAAAGAGTGATCATGTTTTGCTTGTGAGATAAGTTTAGTCTACCGGTCTGCAACATTCAGATCCGTATGTATTTCGCAAATTTCTATGTCTACAATGCTCTGCATGGAGCTACTCTAGCTAATTGCTCCCACTTTCAACATGTATCTAGATTGAGACTTGGAGTCATCTAGATCGATGTAAAAAGCATGCATCGACGTAACTCTTTACGACGAACTCTTTTATCACCTCCATAACCAAGAAATATTTCCTTAGTCCTCTAAGGATAATTTTGACCGCTGTCCAGTGATCTTATCCTAGATCACTATTGTACTCCCTTGCTAGAAAGATGCTAAGGTATACAATAGGACTGGTAAACAGCATAGCATACTCTATAGAACCTATGACTGAGGCATCACTGGTAGAAAAAGGGCCTATAGTCCCGGTTCGTAAGGGCCTTTAGTCCCGGTTCCGGGACCGGGACTAAAGTGTCGGTACTAATACCTCCCCCCTTTAGTCCCGGTTCAATCCAGAACCGGGACTAAAGGCCCTCCACGTGGGCAGTGCGCAGAGCCCAGTCAGGAGACCCTTTGGTCCCGGTTGGTGGCACCAACCGGGACCAATAGGCATCCACGCGTCAGCACTTCTGTGGCTGGGGTTTTTGTTTTTTTTAAAGGGGGGGGGGTTGGGGGTTTTGGGGGGTTAATTTAGGTGTTTCATATATTGTGTTAGCTAGTTATAATTAATAGAGAGAAGTGTCCTCTATTATGTCCGTGCTTGGTCGACGCTACGTACTATACATACGTATATAGAGAGGACTAGACACGCTAGCTAGCTAGTAAGCAAATGAAGGAAACAGAAGATCGTCATGAACATATATGCATATATACAGAGAGAAGTGATATCGACCACCTCTCCTTCTCCGAGAGATTGGTCGAACAACAAGTTCTCGTATATCTATCTGACACTACCGGCTACATATATACAATAATTATCTCTTACAAATATAATCATACGGACTCAGGGTCCACATAGAATTCTCCGTCTTCAGGGATCACGTGGTCAAGAAAGAATGCCGCCAATTCCTCTTGAATTGCTCGCATGCGAGCTGGTGCTAGGTGTTCATCCCGCTTCCGAAACATCTAATTTGAAGAAGGGGGTTAATACATATATATATAAATGAATGAAACTCAACACAAATGATGGTAATAAAATAAAATTGTGAATGTTGTTATTTACGTACTTCATATTGTTCGTTAGAGTACCCGCCCCGCTCACAGGTCGTGTGGCGGATGGACTCGCAGATATAGTATCCACAGAAATAATTCCCTTGTTCCTTCCACAACCACTTTACAAGAAATAGAGGTCAATCAAACTGATAAGCAAGAATGCTAAATGGTATTGATGAAACTAGCGCTTGAATCACTAGGAGATGGGCGGAGCATGCTACTATAGTACTTACTTTCGGGTGTCTAAATTCCAGCTCCTTCGGCAGTCCCGGAACTGTTTTGGTGAATTTTCTCCAAACCCTGCCGGACAAAGAAAACAATTACTTGATATCAGGAAATGAACAAAGTTGCTGATATGGTGGATAATGATCGATTTAACTTACTTCTTGAGGATTTCAGTCATGTCTGCATACTCCTTGGGATCTTTTCGTTTAGAGTCCAAGACGGTTACTACTCCCTGCTCAAGCTTAATCTCTAGGAGAATATACTGGAAACTGCACACACAGGAATAACTCATGAATTACATTACTATAACCTTGACTAATATATAAGGGAAACCGAATACGCACAAGACAGTAACACTCACCTGAAGTTGTAAGGAAAGAGTATTATATCTTTGTTTTGATTTATTACGAACGATCATAGCAAGTTGGCCTCGGTAGCTGCAGCATGAAGTTTAACCTGAGTTGCATCTATGAGATATGTGTTAATGAACCCAATATCACCGACTTGTCTTTTCTTCAATTCGGCGATCTTCAATCTTCATAATATAGTGAGGATGATTATAAATACATGCAATGAAAGAGCTAAGCTATATAGAGAAACTTAATGACAGAAGTAGTACTACTTACAGACAGTAGCAGGCGACCGTTGTTTTATCGAGGGCCAATTGATTGAAAAACTGATAGAACTCCTCAAATGGAACAGGCAACAGATCAATTCCAACGAGGTCATGCTCCTTTTTAACTTTCACATACAAAGTACTCCTCCCCCCAGAGTCTCTGCAGATTTTCAAGTACCAATCATGCAATCTTTGCATCATCGTTGATAGAGATCTTTCATCTTTGACGAGAGGCTTCCCGTACTCGTATCTTTGTATCTGCACCTCCATGGGTTCATAATGTACTTCGTCGGGCAGGTAATCTGCAAGATTGCTATAACCGGGCACCATCCTCGGATCATTATCGACGTTGTGGCTAGGCACCTTGAGCGGGGGGCACGATTGCTTCGCTTGTTTGCCGAGCTGGGCAATTTTTTTCCCAGCTCGTCGTTCTTTCAGCCTTTGATCACTGACAGTACTTCCCGACCGCTCCGCTTCGGCAAATTCCTTTCCAATAATGCGGTCATAGTTTCCTTTCGGCGGATCAGACTTTGGTGGTTTTGTCAGGGCAGCCAGAGTGCGCTTCACTTTCACCCGATCTACCTTCTCCTCCGGAGGTGGATGTTTCTTTGCTTTCACCCCTTCAAAGAAGTTCCTCACTTCTTCTCGCGCGATCTCGGCGTTCTCCTCCAGGGTCCTCTCATATGGTAACTTCTCTGGAGTCTTCAGAGAAGGACCGAATTTGTATGTCCCGCCTCTGGTTGTACTGCTAGACACCGACCGAGCAGACGAAGCGGTTGTCTTCTTTACTTGCTTAAGCGGCGGAGGAGAAGGACTACGACGCGCCGGAGCAGCTGGAGCGGCGGCAGGTCTCTTCCGCCCTTGTTGACGAGGCAGAGAAGGAGGAGGCTGGCTGCTCGGGCGCGTCGGCGCAGGCGGAGAAGGAGGCGGAGTGCCGCCACGCGCCGGAGAAGGAGCCGGCCGAGGGCCCTAATCGTCACTCGCCGGAGGAGGAGGCGGTGGAGGAAGAGTGCCCTGACTCACCGGAGGAGGAGGAGGAGGTGGTGGCATCCAGTTCGGAAGGTTGATGAGCTCCTTCCGCCATAGGCATGGAGTCTTCAGAGCAGACCCCAGCCGAGTCTCCCCTTCACCGGTAGGGTGGTCAAGCTGGAGGTCCTCAAATCCCTCCGTTATCTCATCCACCATCACCCTAGCATATCCTTCTGGAATCGGCCGGCAGTGAAAAGTTGTGCCGGGTTTAGTAGGATAAACAGAGCCAACAGCCGCCTTGACCTTCAAATTCATCCATTGCGTCATAAGGTGGCAATTTTGAGACTCTGTTATAGCATCCACGGGATAGCTGGCAGGAGCCGTCAAGGCATGCTCCAGCTGAAGCAGCTCGGTGGAAGCCACGCTGCTTCTGCACTGAGATGGCGGGGTAGCTTTGGGGGAGGCTTCGGCAGTACGTTTGCTGCGATTTGCTTCTCGTTCCTCTATCGCGTCTACCCTTGCTTGCAGCGCCTGTATTTGGGTCTGCTGCACTTTTTTCCTCCTCTCATGGGATTTGTAACCGCCTGCGTCCAGAAACCCAACCTGCCACGGAATGGAGCCTGGCGTGCCTCGTGTTCGTCCAGGGTGCTCAGGATTCCCGAGGGCCATTGTGAGCTCGTTGTTCTCTCTGTCTGGAAAGAACGTCCCTTCCTTCGCTGCTTCGATATACTGCTTAAGCTTACTGACTGGTATGTCCATTTGATCGTTCGTCCAAATGCACTTCCCTGTTACAGGGTCCAGTGTTCCGCCAGCCCCGAAGAACCAAGTCCGGCAATGGTCTGGCCAGTTAATTGTCTCTGGTTCGATCCCTTTATGAACCAGATCATTCTCAGTCTTGGACCACTTAGGCCGGGCTACGAGGTAGCCACCTGACCCCGTGCGATGGTGAAGCTTCTTCTTCGCAGCATTTTGCTTGTTTGTTGCTGACATCTTCTTACTCTTTTCTGATGTCTTGTGGGCCACAAATGCGGGCCAGTGATCTCTGATCTTCTCATATCTGCCCTTGAATTCTGGTGTCTCATTATTTTCGACAAACTTATTCAGCTCTTTCTTCCACCTCCTGAATAGTTCTGCCATCCTCTTCAGAGCAAAAGACTTGATTAATTTCTCTTTAACTGGGTTCTCTGGATTATCCTCAGGCGGTAGGGTGAAATTTGACTTCAGCTCAGTCCAAAGATCATTTTTCTGCATATCATTGACATAAGACACCTCAGGCTCTTCTGTAGCCGGCTTAAACCATTGCTGGATGCTTATCGGGATCTTGTCCCTAACCAGAACCCCACACTGAGCAACAAATGCGCTCTTTGTCCGGAGGGGTTCAATAGGTTGGCCGTCGGGCGCGATTGCTATGATCTCAAACTTTTCATCTGAGCTCAACTTTTTCTTCGGGCCTCGTCTCTTTACCGAAGTTGTGCTCGATTCGGAGGGCTAGAAAAAAGAACAAAGACTTAATTAATATGTGTACATACCAAAACAATGAATGCATCAATCAGCTAGTCAGCATAGGCTTAACTAGTATATATATACCTGGCCGGACTCGGTTCGGTCACCGGAGCCGTCATCACGGTCTCCTTCTTGCACCGGCATTGGGTTACCGGAGCTGTCCTCATGTTCTTCTTCTTGCACCGGCATTAGGTCACCGTAGCCAGCTTGTTCACCCTCTCCTTCCAGACCATCGGTTTCGTTGAGAAACAACGAGATGGCATCACTTCCTTCTGCGATTATGTCCCTCAACAACGCTTCTTTTGTTGCTTCGTCTAGGGCCGTGTCCATAGTTTCTACAAATATTTACAACATGGCAATTATTATTCAAACATGACAGATGGATATATTAGTGCCAAACGTAGAACTAGCTACCTAATCATAGTAAGCTATCGGGAGGGGGTATATATCGACAACGACGACACTACATCTATGTCCCTCGATGACCCTCGTTCCCGATAAAAAAAAGAGGAAGAAGAAGAAAAATAAGAGGAGAAGAAAGAATAGAGGAGAAGATCTCCTCTATTCTTTCTTCTCCTCTTTTTTTTCTTCTTCCTCTTCTTTTTTTATCCTCTTCTTCCTCTCATGTTCGATAGGATCGCCGAGGGGTCGGGAGGTTGCCTAGTGTCAAGGGATTCAACAAAACCATGTCTTCATCATTAGGCGAAAGTAACATGTGCATGATGGTACGAAGCTCTTCAAAGTTGTTCTGGAACGGAGTCCCAGATAGGATAATTCGCTTTTTGGTACAAAGTTAAGCAAGAGCCTTCCGAATATCGCTATTTGGAAGGCCTTTGCTGAATTCGTACCAAAAGGCGGATTATTCTATCCGGAACTCCATTCCAGAACAACTTTGCAGAACTTCGTACCAACATGCCCTGGTTACTTCCGGCTAATGATGAAGGCATGGATTTCTTCAATACTTTGACACTAGGAAACCTCTCTCTACTTCCGGCTAATAAGAATAAGAAGAAGAAGAAGAAGAAGAAGAAGAAGAAGAAGAAGACGAAGAAGAAGAAGAAGAAGAAGAAGAAGAAGAAGAAGAAGAAGAAAAGAAGAAAAGAAGAAAAAAAGAGGAGAAGAAGAAAGGAATAGTGGAGAAAAGAGAAAATAGAATATATTCTATTTTCTCCTCTTCTCCACTATTCCTTTCTTCTTCTCTTCTTTTTCTTCTTCTTATTTATTTCTCCTCTTCTTTTCGGTAGAGGAAACCCTAAATAGCTAGCAAGTATCGTGGGTGTGAGATACATGTGGCCTTCGGTGTCGGACACTACATCCACGTCCCACAAGTGACGTGGGCGTCGAAGCCCGCGCCACTTGTGGGATGTGGGTGTAGTGTCCGACACCGACGGTACATGTATCTCACACCGACGATACTTTCTATTTAGGGTTTCTCCTCTACCGCTCCTCGACCTCTCGACGACCCTCATTCCCGATAAAATAAAGAGGAAGAAGAAGAAAAAAAGAGAAGAAAGAATAGAGGAGAAAACTTCCTCTTCTTCCTCTCCTCTTCTTCCTCTCCTCTTCTTCTCCCTCTTCTTCCCCTTCTTCCTCGCCTCTCTCATGAATGTCCGGCGTTCTCGACTCCCCCCCCACGTGTCGAAGAAAAAAAGAAGAAAAAAAGAGGAGAAGAAGAAAGGACTAGAGGAGAAAAGAGAAAATAGAATATATATTCTATTTTTCTCTTCTTCTCCTCTATTCCTTTCTTCTTCTCCTCTTCTTTTTCTTCTTTTTTCTTCTTCTTATTTATTTCTCCTCTTCTTTTCGGTAGAGGAAATCCTAAATAGCTAGCAAGTATCGTGGGTGTGAGATACATGTGGCCTTCGGTGTCGGACACTACATCCACGTCCCACTAGTGACTTGGGTGTCGAAGCCCGCACCACTTGTGGGATGTGGGTGTAGTGTCTGACACCGACGGTACATGTATCTCGCACCGACGATACTTTCTATTTAGGTTTTCTCCTCTACCGCTCCTCGACCTCTCGACGACCCTCGTTCCCGATAAAATAAAGAGGAAGAAGAAGAAGAAAAAAGAAGAGAAGAAAGAATAGAGGAGAAGACTTCCTCTTCTTCCTCTCCTCTTCTTCTCCCTCTTCTTCCCCTTCTTCCTCGCCTCTCTCATGAATGTCCGGCGTTCTCGACCCCCCCCACCCTCGACCCCTAGGCGACCGTCGACCCCTCCCGATAAAAAAAAGATGAAGAAGAAGAAAAAAAAGAGGAGAAGAAAGAATAGAGGAGCTCTTCTTTTTTATCCTCTTCTTCCTCTCATGTTCGACGACCCTCGACCCCGATAACATTTTTTTCCCCGATAACATTTTTTTCTCCGAGATAGTTAGTGTTCCCGAGTGAACCGGAGGGGGACATTTTTTTCTACGAATGTTCTATATACATACATCCATCGATATCATTCCATACATACATATACATCTACATTATATATGAACAAAAAAAATCAAAATTCATCATACATACATGTACAGTATATATGAACAAAAATTATAAACTTTCTACCCAACTCATACATACATACATACATACATCTACATCATATCAATATTTTGCAAATTAAGGAGCAGGGAAGGAAGGAAGGGGGAGGATGGGGCGGTAGCTACCTCTCCCGGAGGGATCGGGGAGGAGACGCGGGCGGCCGGCGTCGGAGGCGACGGCGACGAGGACGGGCTCGGGGTCGGCGAGGGCGAGGGCGAGGGCGGGGCGCGCTCGGCGGCGGCGGACGGGCTCGGGGGCGCAGGGGGTGCTCGGGGGCGGCGGATGGGGTCGGCGGCGCAGGGGGTGCTCGGGGGCGGTGGACGGGCGGCCGGCGACGACGGCGAGGCAGGGCGCGCTCGGGGGCGGGGCAGGGGCAACGGCGACGACGGCGAGGCGAGCACAGGGGCAGCCTGGCGGCGACGTCGGGGCGGGATCGAAGAAACTGAACCAAAATTTTCACAAGTGTGGCTTATATAGACGGAGCATTGGTTCCGGTTGGTGGCACAAACCGGGACTAATGCCCCCTTTAGTCCCGGTTGGTGCCACGAACCGGGACCAAAGGCCAATTTTCAGCAACCCAAAGGGCGGGAAGCGGCGGCCTTTGGTCCCGGTTGGTGGAACCAAACGGGACTAAAGGGGGGCATTGGTCACGGTTGGTGCCACCAACCGGGACCAATGCCCCCTTTAGTCCCGGTTGGTGCCACCAACCGGGACCAATGGCCTTTGCTGCCCCGAGCCCAAAAGTTTAGTCCCACATCGCTAGCTGAAGGGCGCCGGCACTAGTTTATAAGCGCTGGTGTTCCTACCCATTTGAGCTCCTCTCTAATGCAGGCTTTCGGGCCTAAACTTGCTACTGCATGTGGGCCTATTGGGCCTTCTGCGGGCCTGAATCCTGGCCCATTTAGGGTTTCTAGTCGTATTTAGGCCGTGGAGGCCCAGTAGGAGGCATTTTTTTGGTTTTTTCTTTTTTATTTCTATATTTTTTTTGGTTTTTTATTTTTTTATTTCTACTTAAAACTAAATACTTACAGTTTTTTAGTGATTTCTTTTTGCTTTTAGGTCACAAAAATTATAAACTTTCTGTTAGTGCCATTAGTTTTAAATTTTAAATAGTTTAAATTTGAATTTTTAAAAATTTGTGTGAATCACTAGTTTATGAATAACTTTACTATAAAAATAGAATTTTTTTCTATTTATTTTTTATTTCTACTTACAACTAAATACTTACAGTTTTTTAGTGATTTCTTTTTGCTTTTAGGTCACAAAAATTATAAACTTTCTCTTAGTGCCGTTAGTTTTAAATTTTAAATAGTTTAAATTTGAATTTTAAAAAATTTGTGTGAATCACTAGTTTATGAATAACTTTACTATAAAAATAGAATTTTTTTCTATTTATTTTTTATTTCTACTTACAACTAAATACTTACAGTTTTTTAGTGATTTCTTTTTGCTTTTAGGTCACAAAAATTATAAACTTTCTGTTACTGCCATTAGTTTTAAATTTTAAATAGTTTAAATTTGAATTTTAAAAATTTGTGTGAATCACTAGTTTATGAATAACTTTACTATAAAATTAGAAATTTTTTCTTCTTTGCTATTTATTTTTTATTTATACTTACAATTAAATACTTATAGTTTGATTTTAGGTCACAAAAATTATATTCTTTTTGCTATTGAAGAATATTATAGTTTTATTTTAGTTGATCATAACATAATATTTTAATTGATTGTTTTTCATAAAAGTTTTGTAGTTTATTCTGTTTGCTATTAATTCATTCTTTGAGGTCGAGCTTCGAGAGGAGAAAGCTTAAGTAGTGTGGCTCGGGCATTCCATCGAACACCTCATGTGAATAGGAGGTGAGCTAGAGCACCACAAAGCCCTCTCCCCCTCGGCCAAAAAAAACAGAGCACAGTGCTCTGCTCTTGCGCGAGGGGGTATATATAGGCACCTCATTGGTCCCGGTTGGTGGCATGAACCGGGACTAAAGGGGAGCCTTCGGTCCCGGTTCAAGCCACCAACCGGGACCAATGGTGGTGGGCCAGGAGCGAGGCCCATTGGTCCCGGTTCGTCCCACCAACCGGGACCAAAAGGTCCAGACGAACCGGGACCAATGGCCCACGTGGCCCGGCCGGCCCCCTGGGCTCACGAACCGGGACCAATGCCCATATCGGTCCCGGTTCTACACTGAACCGGGACTAATGGGCTGAGCCGGCCTGGACCATAGCCCTGTTTTCTACTAGTGCATAGGGAATGACTTATCATTCTCTTTCTATTTTCTGCTGTGGTCAGGTTTTGAGTCTTTACTCGACTTCACACCTTGCAACATAGGCAAGAACTCCTTCTTTGACTGTTCCATTTTGAACTACTTCAAAATCTTGTCAAGGTATGTACTCATTGAAATAACTTATCAAGCGTCTTGATCTCTCTCTATAGATGTTGATGCTCAATGTGTAAGCAGCTTCATCGAGGTATTTCTTTAAAAAAACTACTTTCAAATACTCCTTTATGCTTTCCAAAAAATTCTACATTCTTTCTCATCAACAATATGCCATTCACATATACTTATCAGAAATGTTTTAGTGCTCTCACTCACTTTCTTGTAAATACAGGCTTCACCGCAAGTCTGTATAAAACCATATACTTTGATCACTTTATCAAAGCATATATTCCAACTCCGAGATGCTTGCACTAGTCCATAGATGGATCGCTGGAGCTTGCTCACTTTGTTAGCACCTTTAGGATCGACAAAACCTTCTGGTTGCAACATATACAACTCTTCTTTTTAAGAAAACCATGAAGGAATACAGTTTTGACATCCATTTACCAGATTTCATAAAATGCGGCAACTATTAACATGATTCAGACAGACTTTTAAGCATCAATACGAGTGAGAAAATCTCATTGTAGTCAACACCTTGAACTTGTCGAAAACACTTTGCGACAATTCGAGCTTTGTAGATAGTAACACTACTATCAGCGTTCGTCTTCCTCTTGAAGATCCATTTATTCTTAGTGACTCATCGATCAACGAGCAAGTCAATCAAAGTCCATACTTTGTTCTCATACATGGTTCCAATCTCAGATTTCATGGCCTCAAGCCATTTCACGGAATCTGGGCTCATCATTCCTTCCTCATAGTTTCTAGGTTCGTCATGGTCAATTAACATGACCTCCAGAACAGGATTACCGTACTACTCTGGTGCAGATTTCCCACTGGTTGAACTACGAGGTTCAGTAGTAACTTGATCTGAAGTTACATGATCATCATCATTAGCTTCCTCACTAATTGGTGTAGGAGTCACAGAAACAGATTTCTGTGATGATCTACTTTCCAATAAGGGAGAAGGTACAGTTACCTCATCAAGTTCTACTTTCCTCCCACTCACTTCTTTCGAGAGAAACTCCTTCTCTAGAAAGGATCCATTCTCAGCAACGAATGTCTTGCCTTCGGATCTGTGATAAAAGGTGTACCCAACTGTCTCCTTTGGGTATCCTATGAAGACACATTTCTCCGATTTGGGTTTGAACTTATCAGGATGAAACTTTTTCTTATAAGCATTGCAAACCCAAACTTTAAGAAACGACAACTTTGGTTTCTTGCCAAACCACAGTTCATACGGTGTCGTCTCAACGGATTTAGATGGTGCCCTTTTTAACGTGAATGCAGTTGTCTCTAATGCATAACCCTAAAACTATAGCGGTTAGTCGGTAAGAAACATCATAGATTGCACTATATCCAATAATAGTACGGTTATGACGTTCGGACACACCATTATGCTGTGGTGTTCCAGGTGGCATGATTTTGTGAAACTCTTCCATATTGTTTTAATTGAAGACCAAACTCATAACTCAAATATTTGTCTCTGCGATCAGATCGTAGAAACTTTATTTTCTTGTCATGATTATTTTCCACTTCACTCTGAAGTTCTTTGACCTTTTCAAATGTTTCAGACTTATGTTTCATCAAGTAGATATACTCATATATGCTCAAATCATCTGTGAAGGTCAGAAAATAACGATACCCGCCGCGAGCCTCAACACTCATCAGACTGCATACATCAGTATGTATTATTTCCAATAAGTCAGTTGCTTGCTCGATTGTTCCGAAGAACGGAGTCTTAGTCAGCTTGCCCATGAGGCATGGTTCGGAAGAATGAAAATGATTCATAATCAAGTGATTCCAAAAGCCCATCAGCATGGAGTTTCTCATGCGCTTTACACCAATATGACCTAAATGGCAGTGCCACAAATAAGTTGCACTATCATTATTAACTTTGCATCTTTTGGATTCAATATTATGAATATGTGTATCACTACGATCGAGATCCAATGAACCATTTTCATTGGGTGTATGACCATAGAAGATTTTATTCATGTAAACAGAACAACAATTATTTTCTAACTTAAATGAATAACCATTTTGCAGTAAACATGATCAAATCATATTCATGCTCAACGCAAACACCAAATAACATTTACTTAGGTTTAACACCAATCCCAAAAGTATAGGGAGCGTGCGATGATGATCATATCAATCTTGGAACCACTTCCAACACACATCGTCACTTCACCCTTAACTAGTCTCTGTTCATTCTGCAACTCCTGTTTCGAGTTACTACTCTTAGCAACTGAACCAGTATCAAATACCGAGGGGTTGCTATAAACACTAGTAAAGTACACATCAATAACATGTATATCAAATATAGCATTGTTCACTTTTCCATTCTTCTTATCCTCCAAATACTTGGGGAAATTCTGCTTCCAGTGACCAGTCCCTTTGCAGTAGAAGCACTTAGTCTCAGGCTTAGGTCCAAACTTGGGCTTCTTCACTTGAGCAGCAACTTACTTGCCGTTCTTCTTGAAGTTCCCTTTCTTTCCCTTTGCCCTTTTCTTGAAACTAGTGGTCTTGTTAATCATCAACACTTGATGCTCTTTCTTGATTTCTACCTTCATCGATTTCATCATCATGAAAAGCTCGGGAATCGTTTTCGTCATTCCTTGCATACTATAGTTCATCACGAAGTTCTACTAACTTGGTGATGGTGACTAGAGAATTCTGTCAATCACTATTTTATTCGGAAGATTAACTCCCACTTGATTCAAGCGATTGTAGTACCCAGACAATCTGAACACATGCTCACTGCTTGATCTATTCTCCTTCATCTTTTAGCTATAGAACTTGTTGGAGACTTCATATCTCTCAACTCGGGTATTTGCTTGAAATATTAACTTCAATCCCTGGAACATCTCATATGATCCATGACGCACAAAACGTCTTTGAAGTCCCGATTCTAAGCTATTAAGCATGGCGCACTAAACTATCAAGTAGTCATCATATTGAGCTAGCCAAACGTTCATAACGTCTGCATCTGCTCCTGCAATAGGTCTGTCACCTAGCGGTGCAGCAAGGACATAATTCTTCTATGCAGCAATGAGGATAATCCTCAGACCACGGATCCAATCCGCATCATTGCTACTAACAGCTTTCAACTTAGTTTTCTCTAGGAACATATCAAAAATAAAATAGAGGAGCTAAACGCGAGCTATTGATCTACAACATAGATATGCTAATACTACCAGGACTAAGTTCATGATAAATTAAAGTTCAATTAATCATATTACTTAAGAACTCCCACTTAGATAGACATCCCTCTAATCATCTAAGTGATCACGTGATCCAAATCAACTAGACCATAACCGATCATCACGTGAAATGGAGTAGTTTTCAATGGTGAACATCACTATGTTGATCATATCTACTATATGATTCACGCTCGACCTTTCGGTCTTAGTGTTTTGAGGCCATATTTGCATATGCTAGGCTCATCAAGTTTAACCTGAGTATTCTGCGTGTGCAAAACTGGCTTGCACCCATTGTAGATGGACGTAGAGCTTATCACACCCGATCATCACATGGTGTCTGGGCACGACGAACTTTGGCAATGGTGCATACTCAGGGAGAACACATTTATCTCGAAATTTAGTGAGAGATCATCTTATAATGCTACTGTCAATCAAAGCAAAATTAGATGCATAAAAGATAAACATCACATGCAGTCAAAATAAGTGATATGTTATGGCCATCATCATCTTGTGCTTGTGATCTCCATCTCTGAAGCACCGTCATGATCACCATCGCCACCGGCGCGACACCTTGATCTCCATCGTAGCATCGTTGTCGTCTCGCCAACTATTGCTTCTATGACTATCGCTACCGCTTAGTGATAAAGTAAAGCATTACAGGGCGATTGCATTGCATACAATAAAGCGACAACCATATGGCTCCTGCCAGTTGCCGATAACTCAGTTACAAAACATGATCATCTCATACAATAAAATATAGCATCATGTCTTGACCATATCACATCACAACATGCCCTGCAAAAACAAGTTAGACGTCCCCTACTTTGTTGTTGCAAGTTTTACGTGGCTGCTACGGGCTGAGCAAGAACCGATCTTACCTACACATTAAAACCACAACAATAGTTCGTCAAGTTAGTGTTGTTTTAACCTTCTCAAGGACCGGGCATAGCCACAAGCGGTTCAACTGAAGTTGGAGAAACTGACACCCGCCAGCCACCTGTGTGCAAAGCACGTTGATAGAACCAGTCTCGCGTAAGCGTATGCATAATGTCGGTCCGGGCCGCTTCATCCAACAATACCGCCGAACCAAAGTATGACATGCTGGTAAGCAGTATGACTTGTATCGCCCACAACTCACTTGTGTTCTACTCGTGCATATAACATCAACGCATAAAACCTGGCTCAAATGCCACTGTTGGGGAACGTAGTAATGTCAAAAAAATTCCTACGCACATGCAAGATCATGGTGATGCATAGCAACAAGAGGGGAGAGTGTGTCCATGTACCCTCGTAGATCGAAGAGGAAGCCTTAGCACAACATGGTTGATGTAGTCATATATATGTCTTCACGATCCGACTGATCAAGTACTGTAACAGCCTGGATTGTTGCCCTTTCCTTTTTCCTTTGATTTTCTTGGATTTCCGGTTTTGTTTTGCTTTTCCGTGGCTATATGGTTCTGAAACTTGGGAAGATCATGTCCTCCTAGGTTTTATAGTGGCTTGTCACCCTCATCATCATCCCAAGATCATGTCATTTCCATCCTTGACCTAACCCAATATTCTTTTATTGGGAGTATTCCTTTTCTGATAAAGGAATAACCCTTTAAAACCCTAGGTTGTGAAGAAACCTATATTTCTGTCACTCCTAAAATTCCCAAATGAATCTCATAAATTGTTTGGGTCATATCTTCCTCAAATATGTAAAAATATTTCATTGCCATGTTCAAAAATAATCCTCCAATAATTCTTTTCCTATTCTATCCTAAATGGCACTTTGCAAAGGAACTGCTATTTATATTTGCTTGATTCACCCCAAACTTCTTGGACAGCTTTTCCTGTCCATATAATTGGCTCATGCCAAAATTCAACTTAATTTGCCTAGTAAATATTCCTGAGCAATTTTTCAAAGTTCCTGTCTGAGGGAAGTGATTGTGAAGGAAGTACAAGCTAGGCATATCCAAATGAGTTGCAATTTTGCAAGGTCCTTTCTATGGTCAAATAAGGACTCTGCAACAAATTTGAGATCATGTAACTCATCTCTATGAGCTCAGCCCCAAATCTTAGTTTCTGGTCAGATTTTTAGTTTGTGAAGCAACTATATTTTATGTTGCTTCAATTGAGCTGACACTTTATCAGGACATGCTCCTACCTATATTAACTCCCTTCACCAAGTTTTACTTCAATTGGTTGATCCAATTACCTTGTGTAATTTTTCCAAATTTCTGTCCAGAATGAAGCTTTGTGAAGCAAGTGCCACTTTGGTATTTCCAAATGGCATGAAACTTTTACAGCAGCTTCATATCATCATCTAACCCCTCTATGCCAAAGATCAGCTCACAGAAATCAAGTATGTGAGTGTATCATCCAAATCCCTAATTCTGGCCAGTTTTGCACTTCCTACAGCAACCCTCATCTAAACTCCTCCTCTTGGTCTGATTTTTGGTGATCAAAATCACCTTAGTGTGTGATCATCAGCAGACAAACTCTTTACCATGTTACACAAGCTGGTTTAACCACATGAAGTTACAAACACCTTCTTACTGATTTACTTTTGGAGCTAAGTGAAAATCTTTTCTTTGCCCCTGGACCGATTTATTTCCTCATTTTGACTGAGCGCACCAAGGTCCATCCACTGGACATGGTTGGCCACGCCAAAGAGCGCTGCTTGCGCTAGTGCGCGTGGTGATCACACTGGCGTCATGGCTGCAGGCGTGCTCTGGCTTGTTCCGGCCACTATGCTCATCTCCTCCCTCCTTGTCTCGACCTCAAACCTTGTCCAAGACCTCGCCCGTGCTCGACTGCATCGCCCTGCATCGGTGCCTCATCGTGGTTCGCCATAAATGAGCCGCTAGCTCCATGCTCGTGCCGTGTCCAGCCTCTACCCGCCAATAAAGCTCGATCGGGAGCTCGCTCGTGAGCTCTAGAGCTCTCCTCCACGCCTATATAAGGACCCCCGAACCCCTCCGCACCTCACCAGCCTCTCCCCAAGCCTCCTCACCCACCAGAGTCCTCGGCCCTCTCCTCTTTTCGCCGGAGTTCGCATCGGCCGCCGCGGTTCCTCCTTGGTCCCGGCTAGCTCGAGCCTCCTCCTCTTCTCCGGTGTTGTCTACTAGCTTCCTCGCATCCTTGCGCATCACCCCAACCCCTTGCCCCTCGCCGGAGAGCCCTGGGGCCGCATCTCCCAAGTCCGATCGCCGCCTCCACCATTCGGCCACCTTGTCGTCCCGACCATCCTGTGCTCCTCTCTCCCTCCCGTCGCCACCAGAGCCTCCCCCTCATCCCCGCGAGTTGCCCCGCCCACTCTCCCTAGCCTCCTCATCGCTGGAGTGCTCCCCTCCAAGAAAAAGGCTGCCAGAGCCCGCTCTCGTTCCTCCATAGCCACAGTCGTTCCGCTCCTCCCCGGCGCCCCCTCTGCCTGGGGATGGGTGCGGCGCGGTCCCACGATCCCGCCGGTGGTCGCCGCTCGGCCTGAGGTGGCCTAAGCCGGCCGCCACGTCGCCGGCAGCGCGGCCCCTCCCCTGCATCTTCTGTCCTGCATGGGGGAGCAGCGGGAGGAAGAAGACGAGCGTGGCTCGCCCCTTATCTACGTGCGGGACTGATACGTCCATTTTGCATCATGCTTTTATATCAATATTTATTGCATTATGGGCTATTATTTCACATTATGTCACAATACTTATGGCTATTCTCTCTTATTTTACAAGGTTTACATAAGGAGGGAGAATGCCGGCAGCTGGAATTCTGGGTTGGTAAAGGAGCAAATATTAGAGACCTATTCTGCACAACTCCAAAAGTCCTGAAACTCCACGGAATACCTTATAATAAATAATGAAAAATCCTCGCCAAAGATGAAGACCAGGGGGCCCACACCCATTCCACGAGGGTGGGGGCGCCCCCCCTAGGGCGCGCCCCCCTACCTCGTGGGCCCCCTGGTGGCTCTTCGATGACCATCTTCTCCTATATGAAGTCTTTCGTCAAGAAAAAAATAAGAAACAACCTTTCGGGAAGAAACTCCACTGCCACGAGGCGGAACCTTGGCGGATCCAATCTAGAGCTCCGGCTGAGCTGTTCTGCCGGGGAAACTTCCCCCCCGGAGGGGGAAATCATCGCCATCGTCATCACCAACGCTCCTCTCATCGGGAGAGGGCAATCTCCATCAACATCTTCATCAGCACCATCTCATCTCAAAACCCTAGTTCATCTCTTGTATCCAATTCTTGTCTCCAAGTCCGGGATTGGTGCTAGTAGGTTGCTAGTAGTGGTAATTACTCCTTGTAGTTGATGCTAGTTGGTTTAATTGGTGGAAGATCATATGTTCAGATCCTTTATGCATATTATTACCCCTCTGATTACGAACATGAATATGCTTTGTGAGTAGTTATGTTTGTTCTAGAGGACAAGGGAGAAGTCTTTCTATTAGTAGTCATGCGAATTTGGTATTCGTTCGATATTTTGATGAGATGTATGTTGTCTAGCCTCTAGTGGTGTTATGTGAACGTCGACTACATAACACTTAACCATTATTTGGGCCTAGAGGAAGGCATTGGGAAGTAATAAGTAGATGATGGGTTGCTAGAGTGACAGAAGCTTAAACCCTAGTTTATGCGTTGCTTCGTAAGGGGCTGATTTGGATCCATATGTTTCATGCTATGGTTAGGTTTACCTTAATATGTTTTTTGTAGTTGCAGATGCTTGCAATAGAGGTTAATCATAAGTGGGATGCTTGTTCAAGTAAGAACAACACCCAAGCACCGGTCCACCCACATGTCAAATTATCAAAGTACCGAACGCGAATCATATGAACTTGATGAAAACTAGCTTGACGATATTCCCATGTGGCCTCGAGAGCGCTTTTCCTTATATAAGATTTTGTCCAGGCTTGTCCTTTTCTACAAAAAGGATTGGGCCACCTTGCTGCACTTTATTTACTTTTGTTACTTGTTGCTCGTTACAAATTATCTTATCATAAAACTATCTGTTACCACTTATTTCAGTACTTGCAGAGAATACCTTGCTGAAAACCGCTTATCATTTCGTTTAGCTCCTTGTTGGGTTTGACACTCTTACTTATCAAAAGGAGTACGATAGATCCCCTATACTTGTGGGTCATCAAGACTCTTTTCTGGCACCGTTGCCGGGGAGTGAAGCGCCTTTGGTAGGTGGAATTTGGTAAGGAAAAATTTATATAGTGTGCTGAAATTTGCTATCAGTTGTTACTATGGAAAGTAATCCCCTGAGGGGCTTGTTCGGGGTATCTTCACCCCGACCAGTAGAGAAAAGAGTTGCTCCTCAACCTAATGAATCTATTGAAAATGAAATTCCTTATGAGTATCCTTCGGGTATGATAGAAAAACTGCTAGCTAATCCTTTTACAGGAGATGGAACAAAGCATCCTGATGAACACCTAATATATGTGGATGAAGTTTGTGGATTATTTAAGCTTGCAGGTATACCCGATGATGTTTCTAAGAAGAAGGTATTCCCTTTATCTTTGAAGGGAGATGCATCGACATGGTATAGGCTATGTGATGATATGAGGTCTTGGAATTACAAACGATTGAAATTGGAATTTCATCAGAAGTTTTATCCTATGTATCTTGTTCATCATGATCGCAATTATATATATAATTTTTGGCCTCGCTAAGGAGAAAGCATCGCTCAAACTTGGGGGAGGCTTAAATCAATGTTATATTCATGCCCCAATCATGAGCTCTCAAGAGAAATTATTATTCAAAATTTATGCTCGGCTTTCTTATAATAATCGCACCATGCTCGATACTTCTTGTGCTGGCTCTTTTATGATGAAGACTATTGAATTCAAATGGGATTTGTTGGAAAGAATTAAACGCAACTCTGAAGATTGGGACCTCGGCAATGGTAAGGAGTCAGGTCTGACACCTAAGTTTGATTGTGTTAAATATTTTATGGTTACCGATATTTTCCGTAAGTTTAGACTAAATATGGACTTGATTCTGAGATAGTAGCTTCTTTCTGTGAATCTTTTGCTACTTATGTTGATCTCCCTAAGGAGAAGTGGTTTAAATATCATCCTCCCATAGAAGTAAAAGTAGCTGCACCTATTAAAGTTGAAGAAAAGACTGTCACTTATAGTGATCCTATTGTTCCTACTTGTTTTGTTGAGAAACCACCTTTCCCTGTTAGGATAAAGGATCATGCTAAAGCTTCAACTGTGGTTCGTAAAAGCAATATTAAAACATATACACCTCCTGAGAAAGTTAAAGTAGAACCTAATATTGCTATTATTAAAGATCTCTTGTCTGATAATATAGATGGGCATGTTATTTACTTCTGTAATGAAACTGCTAGAATTGCTAAACCCCATGATACAAATAAACCTAGACCTGTGGTAGGCATGCCTGTTATTTCTGTTAAAATAGGAGATCATTGTTATCATGGCTTATGTGATATGTGTGCTAGTGCTAGTGCAATACCTATTGACTTATACAAAGAAATTATGCATGACATTGCACCTGTTGAGTTAGAAGAAATTGATGTTACTATTAAACTTGCTAATAGAGATACTATTTCACCAATGGGAATTGTTAGAGATGTTGAAGTCCTGTGTGGGAAAACTAAATATCCTGCTGATTTTTTTGTTCTTGGTTCCCCACAAGATAGCTTTTGTCCCATTATACTTGGTAGACCCTTCTTGAATACTGTTAATGCTACCATAGATTGCACAAGGGATGTTGTTACTATCGGCTTAGAAGATATGACTCATGAGTTTAATTTCTCTAAATTTAGTAAACAACACCGTGAAGAAGAATTGCCTTGTAAGGATGAAATTATTGGTCTTGCTTCTATTGCCGTACCCCCTAGTGATCCTTTAGAACAATATTTGCTAGACCATGACAATGATATGTTTATGAATGAAAGAAGGGAAATAGATGAAGTATTCTTTAAGCAGGAACCTATTCTGAAACACAAATTGCCTGTTGAAATCCTAGGGGATCCCCCTCCACCTAAGGGTGATCCCGTGTTTGAGCTTAAACCATTGCCTGATAATCTTAAATATGCTTATCTTGATGAAAAGAAAATATATCATGTTATTATTAGTGCTAACCTTTCAGAGCATGAAGAAGAAAGATTATTGAAAACTCTGAAAAAGCACCATGCTACTATTGGATATACCCTTGATGATCTTAAGGGCATTAGTCCCACTCTATGTCAACATAAAATAAATTTGGAAGCAGATGCCAAACCAGGTCGTGATCCTCAACGACGTCTGAATCCTAAAATGAAAGAAGTGGTAAGAAAAGAAATACTGAAGCTTCTGGAGGCAGGTATAATTTACCCCGTTGCTGATAGTCAGTGGGTAAGTCTTGTTCATTGTGTCCCTAAGAAGGGAGGTATTACTGTTGTTCCTAATGATAAAGATGAATTGATTCCACAAAGAATTATTACAGGTTATAGGATGGTAATTGATTTCCGCAAATTAAATAAGGCTACTAAGAAAGATCATTACCCCTTACCATTTATCAATCAAATGCTAGAAAGATTATGCAAGCATACACATTACTGCTTTCTAGATGGTTATTCTGGTTTCTCTCAAATACCTGTGTCGGCTAAAGATCAATCAAAGACTACTTTTACATGCCCTTTTGGTACTTTTGCTTATAGACGTATGCCTTTTGGTTTATGTAATGCACCTGCTACCTTTCAAAGATGCATGATGGCTATATTCTCTAACTTTTGTGAAAAGATTTGTGAGGTTTTCATGGATGACTTTTTCGTCTATGGATCTTCTTTTGATAATTGCTTGAGCAATCTTGATCGAGTTTTGCAGAGATGTGAAGAAACTAATCTTGTCTTGAATTGGGAAAAGTGCCACTTTATAGTTAATGAGGGTATTGTCTTGGGGCATAAAGTTTCTGAAAGAGGTATTGAACTTAATAAAGCCAAGGTTGATGCTATTGAAAAGATGCGATGTCCCAAGGACATCAAAGGTATAAGAAGTTTCCTTGGTCACGCCGGATTTTATAGGAGGTTCATTAAGGACTTCTCAAAAATCTCTCGGCCTCTGACTAATTTATTACAAAAAGATATACCATTTGTCTTTGATGATGATTGTGTAGAAGCATTTGAAATACTTAAGAAAGCATTAGTCTCTGCACCTATTGTTCATCCACCTGATTGGAATTTACCCTTTGAAATTATTTGTGATGCTAGCGATTATGTTGTAGGTGTTGTTCTAGGGAAAAGAGTTGATAAGAAATTAAATGTTATCCATTATGCTAGTAAACTCTAGACAATGCTCAAAGAAATTATGCTACTACTGAAAAAGAACTTTTAGCAGTTGTATTTGCTTGTGATAAGTTCAGACCTTATATTGTTGATTCTAAAGTAACTATCCACACTGATCATGCTGCTATTAAATATCTTATGGAGAAGAAAGATGCTAAACCTAGACTTATTAGATGGCTTCTCTTGCTACAAGAATTTGATTTGCATATTGTTGATAGAAAAGGAGCTGAGAACCCCGTTGTAGATAACTTATCTAGGTTAGAGAATGTTCTTGATGACCCACTACCTATTGATGATAGCTTTCCTGATGAACAATTAAATGTCATAAGTACTTCTCGTAGTACCCCTTGGTATGCTGATTATGCTAATTACATAGTTGCTAAATTTATACCACCTAGCTTCACATACCAACAAAATAAAAGGTTCTTCTATGATTTGAGACATTACTTTTGGGATGACGCACATCTTTATAAAGAAGGAGTAGATGGTGTTATTAGACGTTGTGTACCTGAGCATGAACAGGAATAGATCCTACGCAAGTGCCACTCCGAAACTTATGGAGGACACCACGCGGGAGATAGAACTGCACATAAGGTATTGTAATCCGGTTTTTATTGGCCTACTCTCTTCAAAGACGCCCGTAAGTTTGTCCTATCTTGTGATGAATCTCAAAGAATAGGTAATATTAGTAGACGTCAAGAAATGCCTATGAATTATTCAGTTATTATTGAATCGTTTGATGTTTGGGGCTTTGATTATATGGGACCTTTTTCTGCCACTAATGGATATACACATGTTTTAGTTGCTATTGATTACGTTACTAAGTGGGTAGAAGCTATTCCAAGTAGTAGTGCTGATCATAACACTTCTATTAAAATGCTTAAAGAAGTTATTTTTCCGAGGTTTGGGGTCCCTAGATATTTGATGACTGATGGTGGTTCACATTTTATTCATGGTGCTTTCCATAAAATGCTTGCTAAATATGACGTCAATCATAGAATTGCATCTCCCTATCACCCACAGTCTAGTGGTCAAGTAGAACTGAGTAATAGAGAACTCAAATTAATTTTGCAAAAGAGTGTCAATAGGTGTAGAAAGAATTGGTCCAAGAAACTTGATGATGCATTATGGGCCTATAGAACTGCATATAAAAATCCTATGGGTATGTCTCCGTATATCAAATGGTATATGGAAAAGCATGTCACTTACCTCTCGAACTAGAACATAAGGCATATTGGGCTATTAAAGAGCTCAACTATGATTTCAAACTTGCTGGTGAAAAGAGGTTATTTCATATTAGCTCACTTGATGAATGGAGAACCCAAGCTTATGAAAATGCCAAGTTGTTTAAAGAAAAGGTTAAAAGATGGCATGACAAAAGGATACAAAAGCGTGAGTTTAATGTAGGTGATTATGTATTGCTATACAACTCTCGTTTAAGATTTTTTGCAGGGAAACTTCTCTCTAAATGGGAAGGCCCCTATGTTATCGAGGAGGTCTATCGTTCCGGTGCCATAAAAATCAACAACTTCGAAGGCACAAATCCGAAGGTGGTAAATGGTCAAAGAATTAAACACTATATCTCAGGTAATCCCATAAATATTGAAACCAATATTATTGAAACCGTAACACCAGAGGAATACATAAGGGACACTTTCCAGAACATTTCAGACTCCGAAAAGGAATAGGTATGTGGTACGGTAAGTAAACCGACTCCAAAACAATTTTTAAGGCAATATTTCTCCGTTGTTGGAATATTTAGAAAAATAGAAAATTAAGTAGCAGTCCGGGAAGGACATGAGGGCCCCACGAGGGTGGAGGGCGCGCCCCCTACCTCGTGAGCACTTCGTGTGCCTTCCGGACTCCGTTTCCTTGCACGATACATATTTTGGTCGGTAAAAATTCACTATATATTCTCCCAGGGGTTTTGACTCCTGTATCACGCAAAAATCTCTTATATTTGTTTTGAGTTGTCCTGCTGCAGATAGAGCAACATGTCGTCCCAGGATTCGGAAGGAGAAAGCTACGTAGCTGATTACCTCGCAGATCCTAAGGTCTATGGGGAGGTGGAGCATTGCGGTTGCACTATGGAAGAAGAAGAGGACTATGAACCCAAGGGAAAGGGGGAGAGTGTCTCAGATGAAGATGAAGTCCCACTACCTCAACCTGGGGACATGCATGTGGAGTTCAAAAAGTCAAGCCTCCCGGATAGGGTAAAGAAACCTAAGATCGAGTTTATCCATTTTCGCCTCTTGCAGGAAAACAAGCAGGAACTATGCAAAAAGATACTGAGCTTGGAGCAGGAGATCGAGGACTTAAGGGACCAAAATTCTGTCCTCAAGCGCAAATTAAGGAAGAAGCCTACGCCATCAACAAAATCACCACCGTCTCCACCAACAAAGAAGAATTGAGTATCTGGTATGGGCACTCCCCTTGGCCACTTCCAAGCTTGGGGGAGGTGCCCCGGTATCGTATCACAATCACAACTCCTATCTTTACCGTTTTCCTAAGTTCGATCCTATTAGTAGTATTTTGATCTAGTAGAATAAAGTTTATGGCATGATCTAGTTTTAAGTTTTGCCTTATGATCTTTCTATGTACTTGAGTCCATGAGCTATATAATAAAGATTAGTTTTGAGTCAAGGGCTTGATTTTCTTGCTATGGTCTTGGGTGAATAAAAGAAAAGAGAAAAAGAATAAGAAGAAACAAAAGTTCATATTGATCTTATTGATAGTAAGGACTTCACATAGAAAGAGTGTGATGATTATAAGTTGTTGGGAGTTGGCAGACATAGCTTTGGTCATCGTTGCAATTAATAGGAAGTAATAAGGAAAGAGAGGTTTCACATATAAATACACTATTATTGACATCTTTTATGATTGGGAGCACTCATCAAAATATGACATGCTAAAGAGTTGATGTTGGACAAGGAAGACAACGTAATGGGTTATGTTTTCTTATATCTGAGATACAGTATGTTGTCATGGATCATCCAACATGTAGATTCTCAGCACCAAGTAGAGATACTACTTGTGCTTCCAAATACCCGTAAACCAGTTTTGCCATGAGAGTCCACCATATCTACCTATGGATTGAATAAGATCCTTCAAGTAAGTTGTCATCGGTGCAAAGTAATAAAAATTGCTCTAAATGTGTATGATTAGTGTGGGAGAAATAAGCTTTATACGATCTTGTGATGTCGAAGTAATAAAAGCGACGGACTGCATAATAAAGGTTCATATCACAAGGGGCAATATAAAGTGACGTTCTTCCGCATTAAGATTTTGTGCATCCAACCATAAAAGTGCATGGCAACCTTTGCTTCCCTCTGCGAAGGGCCTATCTTTTATTATTATCTTCTACCTTATGCAAGTGTCACGGTGATCTTCACCTTTCCTTTTTCATTTTATCCTTTGGCAAGCCCAACATGTATATATATATAATTGGATGTAGGGGGCATGAGTTATTATTGTTGACATTACCCTCAAGGTAAAAGGTTGTGGGGCGAAACTATAAGCCCCTATCTTTCTCTATTTCCGATTAAAACTCCGTAACCACAAGTATTGCGTGAGTGTTAGCAACTATGAAGGACTAGATGATAGTTGAGTATGTGGACCTGCTTTTTTGCTCTGACATAGACTCTTTCTGACATTATGATAAATTGCAATTGCTTCAATGACTGAGGTTATAGTTTGTTGGTTCTCAATAAGGTTTCTGATTCATACTTTTACATTGTGAATAGATCATCACTTGAACATAAGTAATCATATGATAATATCTATATATGTTGTTGTTATGAGAATAATCATGATGCCCTCATGTCTGTATTTTATTTTTATCGACACCTCTACCTCTAAACATGGGGACATATTTATTGTTATCGGCTTTTGCTTGAGGACAAGCGAGGTCTAAGCTTGGGGGAGTTGATACGTCCATTTTGCATCATGCTTTTATATCAATATTTATTGCATTATGGGCTGTTATTTCACATTATGTCACAATACTTATGGCTATTCTCTCTTATTTTACAAGGTTTACATAAGGAGGGAGAATGCCGGCAGCTAGAATTCTGGGCTGGAAAAGGAGCAAATATTAGAGACCTATCCTGCACAACTCCAAAAGTCCTGAAACTCCACGGAATACCTTATAATAAATAATGAAAAATCCTCCCCAAAGATGAAGACCAGGGGGCCCACACCCTTTCCACGAGGGTGGGGGGCGCACCCCCTACCTCGTGGGCCCCCTGGTAGCTCTCCGATGACCATATTCTCCTATATGAAGTCTTTCATCGAGAAAAAAATAAGAAGCAACCTTTCGGGACGAAACTCCGCCGCCACAAGGCGGAACCTTGGCGGATCCAATCTAGAGCTCCGGCAGAGCTGTTCTGCCGGAGAGACTTCCCTCTCGGAGGGGTAAATCATCGCCATCGTCATCACCAACGCTCCTCTCATCGGGAGAGGGCAATCTCCATCAACATCTTCATCAGCACCATCTCATCTCAAAACCCTAGTTCATCTCTTGTATCCAATTCTTGTCTCCAAGTCCGGGATTGGTGCTAGTAGGTTGCTAGTAGTGTTAATTACTCCTTGTAGTTGATTCTAGTTGGTTTAATTGGTGGAAGATCATATGTTCAGATCCTTTATGCATATTATTACCCCTCTGATTATGAACATGAATATGCTTTGTGAGTAGTTACGTTTGTTCCTGAGGACAAGGGAGAAGTCTTGCTATTAGTAGTCATGCGAATTTGGTATTCGTTCGATATTTTGATGAGATGTATGTTGTCTAGCCTCTAGTGGTGTTATGTGAACGTCGACTACGATAGATATCCTATACTTGTGGGTCATCAGGGACCCACTCGTCAGCCACCCTGAAGCCGGCCCTGCCTCTTCCATGTCACGTAAGTGACAACGTATTTTCCAAGAAATACGTTTTCTTATTTTGAAGGCGTATTTCCATCTTCTTTTGCTCAAAATACGTATTCCCTTCAGGAAAACGCATTTTCCTCTACTGCGGCCCAGAAGGCGTTTTCTCCGTTCTGAAAGCGTATTTCTGATTTTGCGCCTCTGCCTTATCCACTCAAGGACCCGTTGGCGATAAAATTTTCACAGATTGGTCCTTCTTCTTCCAACCTTCACAACTTTTCAACCGTAACTCCGATTGAGGTGAAACCAGCGCTCACTTGTTCGTCTCATTGAGCTCTATATTTTGGTAAAATTTTCACTAGGTGTTATCATAGTGAAAATGAACATTTTTCCCTTGCCTCTATTCAGCCCCCTCTGAGAGAGAACCGTCCAACGTTTCATTCCGCGGGTTCACCGCACTTCTTCCTGGAGTCTCTGTCACCCCAGGAAAGCCACAATACCGAATTGTAGAATAGTCATGCAGTAGCCATGGTTTTCAACTTGAATATTTCTTAAATGTTTGGTTGTTTAAAATATGGTTATCATTGTTTCAGTAATGCTTCTGGATTAGTGCTTACTTTCTTGCTATGTTGTTATGCACCTAGTGTCATGCCCTGCTAGTTGCTAGTATTCCCTTCATATGCTTATGCTTGCTAGTAGTATATGTTGATGTTGGTAGTGGTTTTCGGTGCATGACTGTCGTTTGTCCCGAGTACCGTTGTTATGCATGTTCCATTGCATCCAGTTGGTTAAATGCTTGCATGATGGCGTTGTTGATATGTTCTTGCATGATGTTTATTGTTGATTCTAGTGATCATGTTATGCTATGAGTAGTGTTGTACTGGTAACATTCATGCTCTTCATTATGCCATGCTTAGTTGGAGATGATTCATTGTTGATATGGAGGCTAGTTATGTTGCACCCGTGCTTATGTTGATATCATGCTCATACATTGTAATTGTATCATGTTATTTTATCATGGCTCAGCATATTTGCATTCAAGTTTAACTGGATTAAATTGAACTTGAACACCTATTGGCTGAGTCATGGTGCCACCATATCGAACTGACCAGTGCAACCACGCTTACCTTTATGGGAAGGTCCTAAATGGGTCTATTGTCATGCCTCTCGCCGGTGCCTCCAACTAGGGAAGGTTATGGGCATGCGGTACCCGGGCCCGGTAAGAAGACATAACCTTGTGTGCCCGTTGTTGTTATTACGGATCTGGTCCCCGTGAGGGACGTTTTGGCCAAGACGGTGGCCGTTGTGTCTTTGGTAGACACGGGGCCACCCAAGACTAGCCTAGGTGGGAGTGGGTCGGAGTGGCTGGGAGAGTGTCATGGCAGTACATTGGTTTTGTCGGAACGCCATTGGTACACCCGAATGGGAGTGCGAGGCCATGGGTTCCGTATTGTGGGTACAATGTACTAACGTTTGTCTCGCCGTGTCTGGGCCATTTCCAACACTATGGCCATCTTTCATGACCGCATCGGCTTACAATGCCATGGATGACTCGCCCGTCTGCTCTTGCGGCCGGTTCACGCGTCCGCACCGGCTTACAACGAGGAGGACAACTTGCTCATCCGTAATGGCTTAAAACGCCACAGCCGATTCATCTGTCTGCTCCCGCGGCCGCCTCGCCCGTGATTGACTTTAGCTTCACCATGGTGAACATCAACTCCGCGGTGGATAATTTCTGGCTTAACATATCAGGTGAAATCCATCCAGTATATTTTTATATTATATATTTCTTTCTTTAAAAAGAGAAATTACTCTGGCTTGCAAGTGTTTCAATGCAGGACAAGTTGTCTAATGCAAAAGGGATTTTTATATCACTGAGCTGTTGAATGACTCATACCGGTTTATATCACGGTCAAATATGGAGAATCTTAAGACAACTCCTCGAGTCGCCTTAAGACTCGGGGGAAACGATGACATGACTCAGTAAATAATTACCAGTTTAAAGCGGATTCAAGAACTCCGGGTCATTGGAGGAAAAAATACCTGGCCCCGGAGGCTACTGCCTTATTGGCGAATATTTAAAGGCCATCAGAAAAGTTCTGGTTTAAAAAGAAGAATTCCGGTTCAAAATCTGGCTCAAGGTAAACCTATCTCCCACAAAGCTTTGAAACTCTCTATATCCAGTTCAAAATCCCAGTTCAAGAAGAATTTATCTCTTGCAAAAAGTTAAAGGTTGCCGAAGAGGGCCTGTTGCCATGATGCGCAGTTCAAACATGGATATCCAATCCGTCTTATACGCCTTATTACAAAATACATGGGGGCTTCCTGCTCACTGAGCATAGCTGTGACTACCCTTTGATCCGGCTTATAGGCTGGGCTGTAAAGTCATTTGGGGGCTTCGTGTTCAAACATAGGTCGTATTCGAACCAAAGAGAACATAGCTGTCGTAACCCTCTTGATCGGCGCAAAGCCAAACTCACTAGGAGGCTTCTTGATCATATCTGAATCATAGCTTAACCCCTTTTGGGTCCGACAGGGATCGTATTCGAATCAGGGTCGTTAAAAACCTCTCAAGGTCATTTGGGGGCTTCTTGTTCAAACATAGGTCATATTCCAACCAAAGAGAACATAGCTGTCGGTACCCTCTTGATCGGCGCAACACCAAAGCCATTGGGGGCTACATGATATTTGAATCCTAGCTTAACCCCTTTGGAACAGTTTACTGATCGTATTCGAATCAGTAACCTCGATTTTTATTTGATTTAAGTTTTTGCAAACAATCTTTTGGGTTTTGATACTTTTTGCCCATATCTGAAGCATATAAGTGTGGTTTCGTTTAAACCCGGCTTGGCTTTGGACGATAAGTCGCCAGCATGTGACAATCATCATATATTTAGAAGTATTAGCTTCTAAGGATTGTATCACCCTTACTGCACAGGTCATGTAAACCGGCAGTACAATTTAACTATCATAATGGTTATATGTGGGATATTATGATCTGCCCTGTGGTAAACCGCCAGGGGGTCTTGTGATTTACTTATGTGCAGGATAAGACTACATTTGAGTAGTTACCCGCCCTGGCTTTTGACATTAAATCGCCAGGGAATATGTTGTTTAAACTCTGTGCAGGATTTACAGAGCTACGATTTACATAAAGTATTAAGTTCCAGCCCATCATCAAAAATTGAAATTGGTGTCTCAACAGGGTTATCAATTATTGATTTTCTCAAAGGCTATAAGATGTCGGGTTATAAAAATTCCGGCTTACAATGGAGGCATATTAAATCGCCATCGGCCAAGAGCCACCGGGTATTTAAACTCTGGATTTACTTGTCAACAGATAAGTCCCGAGTCGCTGCAGGCTTACGACCCGACACTTGGGGGCTACATTATTCCGTTTGAGATCACATCAAATATGCAAGTCCCATGTCACTGCCAGCATGCACCATGGCACTTGGGGGCTAATGCAAAGACAATTTTACTGGCCTTATTGAAGATCCGACTCATCACATCATAATGAGCCGGCCCTTGGGGGCTACCAATTGCTCCTGTTAACAATTCAAGGTACACAAGTTTTATTCCATTATATTGAAGGGTCCACTACAAAGCTCTTAACCTTGTGGACATCGGTTCAAGCCCCATGAGGGGGGTTACATCATATGATGTTCTTTTCAAAAGAAGTATATATAAAGTCCCAGCTCAATATTATCTTATTGAGCCGGCCCTTGGGGGCTACACATTGTTGTTCAAGTCTATATGATCATATTTATAAAGTCCCTGCTCATTATCGCATAATGACCCGGCCCTTGGGGGCTACACTGGTTATAGTTTTTTATGAGTATAAGGCAATTACAAGTCCCAAGTTGCTGTAAGCATGACAACCCGGCACTTGGGGGCTACATATATGGAGTATTGAGTCTTTACTAGTGACTAAGATGAACAACATGGATTTCTTCAAAGTGGCAGTATTTATATTCAAGCAAGTCTTAAGTCATCACTTTGTTTCTGCTCAAGACTTGGGGGCTACAGGTAATATGGATATAAGGGAGACAAAATCTTCAAATTTTCAGTTTTATGTAAATCAGATTAACCCGGTGTCACCAATAACTATGACCCGGCGTCGGCAACAATTATAACCCGGTGCTATCAATAGTTACAAACCGGATATTTTGTCAATGATAAACCTGCAAGTTCTACAAGCCGGTTGAAAGTCAGATGAGTTTTTTCAAGACCAATATTTTTTAAACCGGTGCTTTGGAAGCCGATTCAAGTGGGTTATTTATTACAATATTTATCTACATGATACCAATGTCCGCAAATTGGCTCTGACGCTGGTCTATTGACCCGGATTTCTCAAAAGAAGTATCTAGATTTTTTCATTGGCAAGGTTTGGACATATCTGTTAAAAGAGATTTTCTATAAGATCTTTGAGTATGCATCCAGGAGGAAATGACAAGGACTTAAAGATGATCAGGTGCCAATTCAGGAAAATATTTAACTCAAAGCACAACCTATCAAGTTTGGTCTTGTGTTTATTTTACAGGATCAGTTTAACATGGATAAATCCAAATTAAACTGGGGGCTAATGTCGGGGATATACCCCGCGGTATGACCCGGCCGGAATCATGACCCGGCCGGGCTTGGCGACTCACCAAAGACCTGGCTGGAGCTTGGCGACTCACTGGCGATCCGCCCGGACATGGCGGTTTACATGTACCCCGCCTGGACATTGTGACTCACTGGAGACCCAACGGGCGGATCAAACGGACGACAAAGCCCAAGGCCCAGCGGGCCGGCTTAAACTCTGGTCGGCCAGCTTAAGAGGAAAGGGATGACGAATATTTCCTTTACGAGGAAGCAAGACCCGGACTTGTATTCAACTTGTGAGAAAGGATAGACTAGTCCTAGTCCTACTAGGACTCCACATGTAACCCACCCCTTCAACATATATAAGGAGGGGTAGGGCTCCCCAAAGAGGGACAGAAAATAATCTCTAGGGCTAGACACAAAGAGCCGGCTTACCAGCGACTCCCTCATGATCAATGAGACCTAGCCACAAACAGCATGTAGGGTTATTACCGGATGATGTTTCCCGGGGCCCGAATCTGTCTAAACCCTTGTCTTGTGTTGCGTCTCTCGATTCCGCTCAACACCTCTCAAGCTACCACATAGATGTGTTGGCCTCGCGACTAAGTCCTCATACTAAGGACATCTGTCGTGACAATTCCACGATAGGCCCAGTTCGCAGTTGGTCATAGTGTGAGTCAACAGTAATAATAATAATGTGCTAAATAACAACCCTGGTTCGAGGATGAGATAATTTGGTTGTGATCACCAGAAGGATCACTGTTTGAGACCAAGTGTTGGTCATGGTTGTGATCGCTGGAATGATCACCGTGGTATCAAGGATACCGAGTTGTTGGATATTCGTGATGGTGTGCGAGAATCGTGGGTAAAGATCAAGCTCCTTGTCGGTGTCAAAACCGGCGGATCTCGGGTAGGGGGTCCCGAACTGTGCGTCTAAGGGCGGATGGTAACAGGAGGCAGGGGACACGATGTTTTACCCAGTTTCGGGCCCTCTTGATGGAGGTAAAACCCTACGTCCTGCTTGATTTATTCTTGATGATATGGGTATTACAAGAGTTGATCTACCACGAGATCAGAGAGGCTAAACCCTAGAAGCTAGCCTATGGTATGATTGTATGTTGTCCTACGGACTAAACCCCTCCGGTTTATATAGACACCGGAGAGGGTTAGGGTTACACAAGGTCGGTTACAAAGGAGGAGATATCCATATCTGTACTGCCTAGCTTGCCTTCCACGCCAAGTAGAGTCCCATCCGGACACAAGACGAAGTCTTCAATCTTGTATCTTCATAGTCCAATAGTCCGACGAAAGGATAGAGTCCGGCTGTCCGGAGACCCCCTAATCCCGGACTCCCTCAGTAGCCCCAGAACCAGGCTTCAATGACGATGAGTCCGGCGCGCAGTGTTGTCTTCGGCATTGCAAGGCGGGTTCCTCCTCCGAATACACCCCGGAAGAATTTGAATACAAGGTTAGTGTCTGACCCTGCAAAATAAGTCCACATACCACCGTAGGGAGAATAATATTTCCACAAATTTATTCTGCTGACACGTTTCGGCAACATGACGTTATGTCATGGCCCGGTGATTATTCAAACAGTTTCCTTTAACTAACTCCGCACATAACACGAGGCAGTTTCCTGACACGTCTTGTCAAAGCAGGGATCGTGTCCCCCTTAATACGAGATTCTCATCAATACGGGCGTGGGTAACCCAACCGCGCCATCGATTACGGCGCTTGGGGAATAAGCGAGTTTTACCAGGCTAGTGGGGGCGCATGGCTTCGGCCGCCCTTATAAAGGGATAAGGTTTAACCTTTTTCTACCCACGCCTTCTTCCTCCTTTCCTATCCGTTCTTGCGCACTTGAGCTCCAACACCCAAGTCCACATCCTTCCCCTCAACCTTCTCCAAACATGTCCGGAGCAGGGGGAAAATGGATGGCTTCCTCCGTTACGGAGGGGCACATCAAAAAGCAGCGCAGCACCGAATACTTAGCCACGAATATCGCGCATCGGCTGCCCGCTGCGGGGCAGATCGTTCCTACCCTAGAACCCCATGACAGGGTAGTTTTCCGCCACCACTTCCTCTGCGGACTGGGGTTTCCCCTTCATCCATTCGTCCGTGGTCTCATGTTCTACTACGCGCTGGACTTTCATGATCTGGCCCCGAACTTCATCCTCAACATTTCAGCGTTCATCGTCGTCTGTGAGGCCTTTCTCCCATACGCCCCCACTTCCGTATGTGGCTGAAGACCTTCAATATCAAGCCGAAGGTGGTGGGTGGCCAACAAGCAGAATGTGGAAGAGCCATGGTGGGCAAGATGGCCAATGTTATATGGCTCGAGGGCTCCTTCATGGAGACCATAAAGGGGTGGCAATCGGCGTGGTTCTACATCACCGAGCCGCGCGACACCAAATGGGTGGCTGCCCCCAAGTTTCGATCCGAATTCCCTACACGGCTCACTTCCTGGAAAGAGAAGGGCTTGTCGTGGGGTTCATCGGTGGAGCTGGACGGACTCCAGAAATGTATCCTGAACATGACAAGCAAGAAGCTCAAGCTTGTCAACATAGTCCAGGTCATGCTCATCCGCCGGATCCTCCCGTGCCAACAACGGGACTTCAACATGTGGGAGTTCGACCCGACCCAGCACCAGACTCTGAGCGAGCTCTTCGACGCGACGCACAAGGACGTCTGGAAGGTGCTATTCAAGGGCGCCGAGGTCCCTCCCTCTCTCATCGAGAATCGCGGGCTAAGCGCGAAGCGCCGAGCGCATTCGGTGAGTTCTATACATCTGGTAGGATATTTATTTCCCCCAGCTTAACCATGTGCGGGGTCTGATCTCCATGCCTTTGACAGGACTAGGTGGAGACATCGGGGCAGATTAGCTTTTCGGTCCCTCTGCCCAAAGACACTGCGGATGCTCTCCTAACGGAGATGCTGACTCCGGCACCTACCAAGAAGGCCAAGGGAACCCGAAAGAGCTCCTGGCACCAGGTGTTATCGGACTCATCGTCCGATAACTCCGCGACGCACTCCTCCCCCGAAGACAAGAAGGAAGATGAAGATGTTCCCCCTCCAGTCGGGGGAGACAAGAAAAGGAAGGCCGCCCCTACTGGGGGGGCCGAAGGGTCCAAGAAGGGAAGGACTCTCCTTCCGGACTACTCCACCACCGCCACCGAAGGCGAAGACGAGTGGGTGCTCAAGGCCAAGCCCCTGGCAAAGTCATAAGTATTCGGGTACCAGAGTAACTCATAGCATTCCTTTGTCGCACTGCTTCTCCTAACACCGAATTATGATTGTGCAGACCGCCCCGAACCCGTATCGACGTATCTTCATCAGACGGCTCCCTGGACTCGTCGGATATGGATAGCGATCCACTTCCGACCGCCACCTCCCCTTGCCCTACGGACAACACCGAGGTGTTGTCTACGCACCGGGTCGTGGGGAGACAGTCCCGGAGGCGCCTCAAGGCGACCTTCCGGACTTCGGGAGCAGAGGGAACAAGGCCCCCGAGGGCTCCGAGTTCGGCCCTCAGCCGAACACCGCGCCGGAACCTCCAGTGGTTCCGGACTCGGGCAGGCGGCCTCCTTCCAAGTGGGGCAAGACGCCTGTGCCGGTGACCTCTGTCCATCCAAAGGCACCGGACAATCTGCTGGGAGCGCTTTGCAGTGCTTCCATCGACGAGGAGCACCGCACTATTATGAGTGCGGTGGTCCAGAAGGTTCAGTCCACCAAGAGCGGAGTGACTGAAGCCTGTGCGAGCCTTCTAACAGGCTTTGAGGTAAGTTTTTGAAATATAGGAGAAATATTACCGCATAGACAGTAGCCCCTGATGCTCTATTCGGTGTTCATAAAGAAAAGCCGAACAGAGGACCAAACAATATCGCAGGAGTCTAGTATAAGTATGTCAATATGCGTATGTAGGCTTCGCTGCCGGCATCTACCGCACTGACTGCAGAGGTCGCCGCACTGAAGCAGGACCTTAAAGGGTCCAAGGACGAGCTCGGTCTTGCCAAGAGGCAGCTCGATGAGAACAAAGGTAAGTAGTACCTAGTATATGGATATGTATAAAAAGAATGTGATTGCAAAATGACAGGATCATCGTAAATTTGCCAGGGGCCACGACCGAGGTGGCGACCCTGAAGCAAGCGCTATCCGAGGCTGAACACAAATCGGCCAAGGAGCGCACCGAGCGGGACAGGCATGAGGCACGGGTGGGCAAGATGCAGCAAGAGATCCACGCTCTCGTGACGAAGCACGAGGCGTTGGAGCTTGACTTGAAGACGTGAGAGTCTGAGCTTGCCGCGGCCCTCGAGAGCGCAAAGAGTGCCAAGGCCAAAGCCCAAAAGGCCCTCCAGGAGATTGATGCGATGAAGAAGATAGCGGCGGGTAAGGCATTCTATATGCAAAGCTAGCATGTGAAAGTAAATTACTTGTTACTTACCCGAATCCGGAGCTCTCCAGGAGCATTCGCAGATTTGCCCCGCAGCATGTCGTATGCCGCAACGTTTTACCAGGCCGAGGAGGGAAGCTCAACGGAGAAGTTGTTCTGGGCCCAATATATTGGGACCGAACACCCGGTGCCTATGAGCGACCAGCTAAAGCAGCTGGTCGAGCTACACAAGGCGGCCGAACAGGCCATGAAGGGCTTTATAGTCCGGCTGTGGCCTGGCGACGCCCTTCCGAACAGCTACTTTGGCCTGGTGAGGTGGCTTGTGGATGCCTGCCCATGGCTGGAAGTCGTCAAGCGGTCTGTCTGCATCGAAGGTGCACGCCGGGCTTTCGCCCGTGTGAAGGTGCAATGGGCCAAGCTAGACGCCATGAAGCTGATCAAGGAAGGAACGCTAGAGGGCAAGGAGCATCGCCACCCCAAGATGTACTTGTTGATATATCTATCATATCAATCCTATTAAACCTTGCTGATGTCTAGGACTTTGTTCATGTTCATGAGTATGATGAAATTTTGAAAAAATATTTCAAACTTCCCGGTCATATTACGTATCATATTTTCAAAAATAATTCAAAATTATTTTTTTGAAACCATTTTTTTTCTGTTACTAGTGGCGCACCTAGCATACGGTGCGCCACTAATAAGTTTGAAATTTTTTGAATTTTTTAGCCTCCGGATCTTAAAAGCCCCGTAACTTTTTTTCTGTTAGGTTTTTGGGGATTTTGAAAATGTTTAACGGGGTTCTCCCCGTTAAATTTGGATGTAACTTCTCGAGTAGATGATTTTTCATATAAAAAACTTTTTAATCCGAGTTCGTATGCAAAAGTTATGCCCATTTTACAAATTTCAGAGAGATTTTGCAAATAAAGTCGAAATTCATATTTGTAAATTTTCCCAACAACTAGACCACATATCACATAAGAAACTTATTTTCTTTTATTTTTTTGACATTTCCATCATTTTCTTTTATTTTTTTTTGAAACTGAAAAGGGGGTCCACAGGGGGGTGCATTCGGTACGTTTTGGGCCAAGTTAGTAATGGCGCACCGTGGGGGTGGTGCGCCATTACTAGTTAAACTAGTACTGGCGCACCACACCCACGGTGCGCCATTAGTAGTTTTGAAAAAACAATAAAACAAATTCTGAATATTTTTTTAAAGAAAACTTAGTAATGGCACACCAGTGGACAGTGCGCCATTAAAACTAGTAATGGGGCACTGTCCACCGGTGCGCCATTAATAGTTTTGAAAAAATAAATAAAAAAATTTGGAAATTTTTTTTGAAAAAATTTACTAGTGGCGCACTGTGGATGTGGTGCGCCATTACTAGTTTAACTGGTAATGGCGCACCACTCCCACGGTGCGCCATTACTAGTTTTGAAAAAAAATGAAAAAAAAATTGTTACTAATGGCGCACCGTGGACGTGGTGCGCCATTAGTATTTGGACACTAATGGAGCACCAACACATGGTGCACCATTAGTATATACTAATGGCACACCACATGTCTGGTGCGCCATTAGTGTCATTTCCATCTATAGCCCTTTTCCTAGTAGTGACGGTCCCGAAGCGCCTTCCTCTCATGAGAACGAGGAGGAAGAAGAAGAGACCTCTCCCCCTCCAGCGGGAGGAGAGAAGAAAAGGAAGGCCGCCCTCTCTGAGGAGGCCAGAGGGTCCAAGAAGGGGAAAACCCTTCCTCCGGACTGCTCCACCGACGCCGACGACGACGAAGAGGAGTGGCAGCCCAGGGCCAAGCCCCTGGCGAAATCGTAAGTATCCGGATACCGGAGTGACTCATAGTATTCGTTTTTTGCACAGCTTTCCCTTATGTCGAACATGTTTATGCAGCCCATCCAAAGACCGGCTCGACGAATCGTCGAGCGGCTCACTAGACCCGTCGAATGTGAACTCGCTTCCGATGACTTCATCCCCCCACCCTACGGACGACACCGAAGTGTTGTCCCAACAGGTTCCAAGCCGGGAGGAGGTGGTCCTGGAGGCGCCGCAAGGCGACCTCCCGGACTCCAGGAGTAAAGGGGAGGAAACCCCCCAGGGCTCCAAGTTCGGCTTAAGGCCGGACACAGCTCCGGAATCTTCAAAGGTTCCAGAGTCCGGCAGGCGACCTCCTTCCAAGAGGAGCAAGCCTACCGTGCCGGTGACCTCCGTCCAACCGGAGGCGCCGGACAATATGTTGGAGGCGCTCCAAGGTGCCTCCATCGACGAGGGGCACCGCACTATTATGAGTGCGGTGATCCAGAAGGTTCAGTCCGCCAAAAGCGGACTGACTGAAGCTTGTACAAGCCTTTTAACAGGCTTTGAGGTAAGTAAAGAATGTTTAAATAATATTACCGCATAGACAGTAGCCCCTGATGCTTTGTTGGGCGTTCGGGAAGAAAAGCCGAATAGAGGATCAAAGAATTCGCAGGAGTCTAACAGAAGGAGTCAATATGCGTATGCAGGCTTCTCTGCTAACATCCACCGCACTGACTGCGGAAGTGGACGTGCTGAAGCAGAGCCTCGAGAAGTCCGAGCAAGAGCTTGGGCGTGCCAAGAAGCAGCTCGAGGAGAAGGAAGGTAAGAAATACCCTGTTTGAATATGTATATAAAAAGGCACAATTGCAAAAAAATGACAGGATTGACATGGCTATTGTAGGGGCCATGTCTGAGGTGGCGACCCTTAAGCAAGCGCTGCTCGAGGCTGAGAAGAGTGCGGCCCCGGAGCGCTCCGAGCGGGAGAGGTATGAGGTTGAGGTTGGCAAGGTGCGGGAAGAGCTCCAGGTTCTCATGAAGAAACATGAGAGTTTGGAGGTTGACTCGAAGACGCGAGCGTCCGAGCTCGCGGAAGCTATAGAAAATGCCAAGTCTGCCAAGACCGAGTCCCAGAAGACCCTCCAGGAGTTGGATGAGGTGAAGAAGATAGCTGCGGGTAAGGCATTTTTATGCAAAGTAAACATATAAACGTGAGTTACTTGATACTTACCCGAATCCGGAGCTCTCCAGGGGCATTTGCAGATCTTCCCCGGAATGTATCCGATGTCGTCGCATTCTATCGAGCCGAGGAGGGCAGCTCGACGGAGAAGGTGTTCTGGTCTCGGTACGCTGAGGCCGGACACCCTGTGCCCCTGAGCGACCAGCTGAAGCAACTGGTTGAGCTCCACAAGGCGGCCGAACAGGCCATGAAGGGCCTCCTAGTTCGGCTGTGGCCTGGAGAGGCTCTGCCTGGGAGCTATTTCGGGCTGGTGCGGCGGCTGGTGGAGTCCTGTCCGAGGCTTGAAGACATCAAGCGCTCCATCTGCATTGAGGGTGCCCGTAGGGCCCTTGCCCGTGCTAAAGTGCACTAGGGCAAGCTGGATGCGGAGAAGCTTGTGAAGGACGGGCCACCGCCGGGGAAAGAGCATCGCAAGCCCGAGAATTATTATAAGGATGTTCTGAAGGGTGCCCGCCTTGTTGCGGATGAATGTACCAAGGATGTATTTTTTGAGTAAAACCCGCTCGTGTTATCCTGTGCGCTGAAAACTTTTTCATATGCGCTAAGCAATGCTGCTTGAATTTAAAATATTACCTTATGTGCGGCTGTTTATCAATACTGAGAGATGGCGAGTCGTCGGCTTCTGCCCCCTTGCCGCTAGTGCTGGGGTGTTCGGGGATAAACCTGGGCGCTCTTTTTCCCATATTTGGGTCCTTCGAGGGAGGCACTCAGCCCAACGAATGAGGCAATCGGACTATAATGCGTGAACACTCTCACTTAGCCATAGAATTCTATAATTTTAAATTTTGGCAAAGCGCCTAGTATTCGGAAGGCCGAGTTCGGGGCGCTATCCACGCCTTGGCCGGACAGAGCCGACTCCTCGCCCTAAGCGGCATAAGTCTTTAAGGACTCGAAAAGACCTCTCGAACAGCGACCAGCTCTCGCCTCATCATGACGGTCAGTTTTAGCTTTCTCCACTGAGGTGCTCGACCCAGCTCAACCGGGGCACAATCGCAGTGGTTCTCCTAGTGCTACCTTAGCCGATATAGCGGAACGTAAGGCACCAAAACATAGGAGCCGGGCAAACCCAACTATTGACCCAAGACATGATTCGGAGCCGATGCATATAATGCTATAAGTTAGGGGTGTCACACTTGTTAAAGTGTTCGGACTTCTCACACCATATTTAGGGGTACTGAAGCCCTTGGCGTATTTTGGCCGTACCAAAGTGTACGGGTGCAACATGTCATTAAGGAACATATATATAAAAAAAGGTAATGCAAAAAATAGACAAAAGCTATGCATTGTTCATTAAAATAACTGCGATCAAAGCAGAACGATACAAGTAATGGATAAACGAAAAAGTTGGACTATTTAACATGTCTGCTCTAGGGGCAAGCTGCGGAATAGTATGCGAAACAGGTATACTGCTCGTGATAGAGACCACCTGGGATTTCCGTATTGCGGCATGGCTTGTCTGCTTCCCTGGTCCTTGCATCGTTTGTGCGGCAATTGAACTGCCGAACAAGCCTTCTGAAGAGTAGAGTCCTGGAATAAAGAGAAAAGTATATAAAAAAATCGGCAGCCCCTAGTGCGGTTTAAGCCGTGTTTTGGGCGTGCCGTGATGGTGCCCCTCCCCCTGTGCCCATGGTATTTCTAGAACGTAGTTATGTACGCGAAGTACTGGCGTTGCCTTTTTGCAGGGGTTGGGGTTGGGGCCGCATTACTACGCCTGCTCGAAACGTGCCAGTCGGTCTTGTTGTAGGTTACTCCGGGCGCGCTTGACTGTGTCCGGACGTTTAATGGCCGGACTGGAGAACTGCCTGGAGAGGCTGCTTTGTACTTCCGCTACAAGGGCCGCCGTGTGGTCCTCCGTTCGGAGAGAGCGTTCGGTGTTTCCATTGAACGTAATTACTCCTCGAGGTCCTGGCATCTTGAGCTTAAGGTATGTGTAGTGCGGGACCGCATTGAACTTGGCGAATGCGGTTCGCCCGAGCAGTGCATGGTTGTGGGGTTTCATAGTAATTTCAAAAAAAATTCTACGCACACGCAAGATCATGGTGATGCATAGCAACGAGAGGGGAGAGTGTGATCTACGTACCCTTGTAGATCGACAACGGAAGCGTTAACTTGGTTGATGTAGTCGTACGTCTCCACGGCCTGACCGATCAAGCACCGAAACTACGGCACCTCCGAGTTCTAGCACACGTTCAGCTCGATGACGATCCCCGGACTCCGATCCAGCAAAGTGTCGGGGAAGAGTTCCGTCAGCACGACGGTGTGATGACGATCTTGATGTACTACCGTCGCAGGGCTTCGCCTAAGCACCGCTACAATATTATCGAGGACTATGGTGGAAGGGGGCACCGCACACGGCTAAGAATATGATCACGTGGATCAACTTGTGTGTCTAGGGGTGCCCCATGCCCCCGTATATAATGGAGCAAGGGGAGGAGGCCGGCCGGCCCTATAGGCGCGCCAAGGAGGAGTCCTCCTCCTAGTAGGAGTAGGACTCCTACTAGGAGGGGGAAGGAAGTGGGGAGGGAGAGGGAAAGGGGGGCGTCGCCCCCCCTCTCCTAGTCCAATTCGGACTAGGGGGAGGAGGCGCGCGGCCCACCTTTGGATGCCCCTCTCTCTTTCCACTAAGGCCCATATGGCCCATTACTTCTCCCGGGGGCTTCCGGTAAACCTCCGGCTCTCCGGTTTTCTCTGAAATCACCCGGAACACTTCCTGTCCGAATATAGCCGTCCAATATATCAATCTTTATGTCTCGACCATTTAGAGACTCCTCGTCATGTCCATGATCACATCCGGGACTCTGAACTAACTTCGGTACATCAAAACTCATAAACTCATAATATAACTGTCATCGGAACCTTAAGCGTGCGGACCCTACGGGTTCAAGAACAATGTAGACATGACCGAGACACGTCTCTGGTCAATAACCAATAGTGGAACCTGGATGCTCATATTGGCTCCTACATATTCTACGAAGATCTTTTATCGGTCAGACCGCATAACAACATACGTTGTTCCCTTTGTCATCGGTATGTTACTTGCCCGAGATTCGATCGTCGGTATACCATACCTAGTTCAATCTCGTTACCGGCAAGTCTCTTTACTCGTTCCGTAATACATCATCCCGCAACTAACTCATTAGTTGCAATGCTTGCAAGGCTTCAGTGATGTGCATTACCGAGAGGGCCCAGAGATACCTCTCCGACAATCGGAGTGACAAATCCTAATCTCGAAATACGCCAACCCAACATGTACCTTTGGAGACACCTGTAGAGTACCTTTATAATCACCCATTTACGTTGTGACGTTTGGTAGCACACAAAGTGTTCCTCCGGCAAACGGGAGTTGCATAATCTCATAGTCATAGGAACATGTATAAGTCATGAAGCAAGCAATAGCAACAAACTAAATGATCAAGTGCTAAGCTAATGGAATGGGTCATGTCAATCACATCATTCTCCTAATGATGTGATCCCATTAATCAAATGACAACTCTTTGTCTATGGCTAGGAAACATAACCATCTTTGATCAACGAGCTAGTCAAGTAGAGGCATACTAGTGACACTCTGTTTGTCTATGTTTTCACACATGTATCATGTTTCCGGTTAATACAATTCTAGCATGAATAATAAACATTTATCATGATATAAGGAAATAAATAATAACTTTATTATTGCCTCTAGGGCATATTTCCTTCAGTCTCCCACTTGCACTAGAGTCAATAATCTAGATTACACAGTAATGATTCTAACACCCATGGAGCCTTGGTGCTGATCATGTTTTGCTCGTGGAAGAGGCTTAGTCAACGGGTCTGCAACATTCAGATCCGTATGTATCTTGCAAATCTCTATGTCTCCCACCTAGACTAGATCCCGGATGGAATTGAAGCATCTCTTGATGTGCTTGGTTCTCTTGTGAAATCTGGATTCCTTTGCTAAGGCAATTGCACCAGTATTGTCACAAAAGATTTTCATTGGACCCGATGCACTAGGTATGACACCTAGATCGGATATGAACTCCTTCATCTAGACTCCTTCATTTGCTGTTTCCGAAGCAGCTATGTACTCCGCTTCACATGTAGATCCCGCTACAACGCTTTGTTTAGAACTGCACCAACTGAAAGCTCCACCGTTTAATGTAAACACGTATCCGGTTTGCGATTTAGAATCGTCCGGATCGGTGTCAAAGCTTGCATCAACGTAACCTTTTACGATGAGCCCTTTAGCACCTCCATATATGAGAAACATATCCTTAGTCCTTTTCAGGTATTTCAGGATGTTCTTGACCGCTGTCCAGTGATCCACTCCTGGATCACTTTGGTACCTCCCTGCTAGACTTATAGCAAGGCACACATCAGGTCTGGTACACAGCATTGCATACATGATAAAGCATATGGCTGAAGCATAGGGAACATCTTTCATTTTCTCTCTATCTTCTGCAGTGGTCGGGCATTGAGTCTTACTCAACTTGACACCTTGTAACACAGGCAAGAACCCTTTCTTTGCTTGATCCATTTTGAACTTCTTCAAAACTTTGTCAAGGTATGTGCTTTGTGAAAGTCCAATTAATCGTTTTGATCTATCTCTATAGATCTTAATGCCTAATATGTAAGCAGCTTCACCGAGGTCTTTCATTGAAAAACTCTTATTCAAGTATCCCTTTATGCTATCCAGAAATTCTATGTCATTTCCAATTAGTAATATGTCATCCACCTATAATATCAGAAATGCTACAGAGCTCCCACTCACTTTCTTGTAAATACAGGCTTCTCCAAAAGTCTGTATAAAACCAAATGCTTTGATCACACTATCAAAGCGTTTATTCCAACTCCGAGAGGCTTGCACCAGTCCATAAATGGATCGCTGGAGCTTGCACACTTTGTTAGCTCCCTTTGGATCGACAAAACCTTCTGGTTGCATCATATACAACTCTTCTTCCAGAAATCCATTCAGGAATGTAGTTTTGACATCCATCTGCCAAATTTCATAATCATAAAATGCAGCAATTGCTAACATGATTCGGACAGACTTAAGCATCGCTACGGGTGAGAAGGTCTCATCGTAGTCAATCCCTTGAACTTGCCGAAAACCTTTTGCGACAAGTCGAGCTTTGTAGACAGTAATATTACAGTCAGCATCAGTCTTCTTCTTGAAGATCCATTTATTCTCAATTGCTTGCTGATCATCGGGCAAGTCAACCAAAGTCCATACTTTGTTCTCATACATGGATCCCATCTCAGATTTCATGGCTTCAAGCCATTTTGCGGAATCTGGGCTCACCATCGCTTCTTCATAGTTCGTAGGTTCATCATGATCTAGTAGCATGACTTCCAGAACAGGATTACCGTACCACTCTGGTGCGGATCTCACTCTGGTTGATCTACGAGGTTCAGTAGTATCTTGTTCTGAAGTTTCATGATTATCATCATTGGCTTCCTCACTAACTGGTGTAGGTGTCACAGAAACAGGTTTTTGTGATGTACTACTTTCCAATAAGGGAGTAGGTATAGTTACCTCATCAAGTTCTACTTTCCTCCCACTCACTTCTTTCGAGAGAAACTCCTTCTCCAGAAAGTTTCCGAATTTAGCAACAAAAGGCTTGCCTTTGGATATGTGATAGAAGATGTATCCAATAGTTTCCTTTGGATATACTATGAAGACACATTTCTCCGATTTGGGTTCGAGCTTATTAGGTTGAAGTTTTTTTACATAAGCATCGCAGCCCCAAACTTTCAGAAATGACAACTTTGGTTTCTTGCCAAACCACAGTTCATAAGGCGTCGTCTCAACGGATTTTGATGGTGCCCTATTTAACATGAATGCGGCCGTCTCTAGAGCGTATCCCCAAAACGATAGCGGTAAATCAGTAAGAGACATCATAGATCGCACCATATCTAGTAAAGTACGATTACGACGTTCGGACACACCATTACGCTGTGGTGTTCCGGGTGGCGTGAGTTGCGAAACTATTCCACAATTTTTCAAATGTACACCAAACTCGTAACTCAAATATTCTCCTCCACGATCAGATCGTAGGAATTTTATTTTCTTGTTACGATGATTTTCAACTTCACTCTGAAATTCTTTGAACTTTTCAAATGTTTCAGACTTGTGTTTCATTAAGTAGATATACCCATATCTTCTTAAGTCATCTGTGAAGGTGAGAATATAACGATATCCGCCACGAGCCTCAATGTTCGTCGGACCACATACATCTGTATGTATGATTTCCAACAAATCTGTTGCTCTCTCCATAGTACCGGAGAACGGTGTTTTTGTCATCTTACCCATAAGGCACGGTTCGCAAGTACCAAGTGATTCACAATCAAGTGGTTCGAAAAGCCCATCAGTATGGAGTTTCTTCATGCGCTTTATACCGATATGACCCAAACGGCAGTGCCACAAATAAGTTGCACTATCATTATCAACTCTGCATCTTTTGGCTTCAACACTATGAATATGTGTGTCACTACTATCGAGGTTCAATAAAAATAGACCACTCTTTAAGGGTGCATGACCATAAAAGATATTACTCATATAAATAGAACAACCATTATTCTCAGATTTAAATGAATAACCATCTCACATCAAACAAGATCCAGATATAATGTTCATGCTTAACACTGGCACCAAATAACAATTATTTAGGTCTAATATTAATCCCGAAGGTAGATGTAGAGGTAGCGTGCCGACTACGATCACATCGACTTTGGAACCGTTTCCCATGCGCATCGTCACCTCGTCCTTAGCCAATCTTCGCTTAATCCGTAGTCCCTGTTTCGAGTTGCAAATATTAGCAACAGAACCACTATCAAATACCCAGGTGCTACTGCGAGCATTAGTAAGATACACATCAATAACATGTATATCACATATACCTTTGTTCACCTTGCCATCCTTCTTATCCGCCAAATACTTGGGGCAGTTCCGCTTCCAGTGACCAGTCTGCTTGCAGTAGAAGCACTCAGTTTCAGGCTTAGGTCCAGGTTTGGGTTTCTTCTCTTGAGTAGCAACTTGCTTGCCGTTCTTTTTGAAGTTCCCCTTCTTCTTCCCTTTGCCCTTTTTCTTGAAACTAGTGGTCTTGTTGACCATCAACACTTGATGCTCCTTCTTGATTTCTACCTCCGCAGCTTTCAGCATTGCGAAGAGCTCGGGAATAGTCTTATTCATCCCTCGCATATTATAGTTCATCACGAAGCTCTTGTAGCTTGGTGGCAGTGATTGGAGAATTCTGTCAATGACGCAATCATCTGGAAGATTAACTCCCAATTGAATCAAGTGATTATTATACCCAGACATTTTGAGTATATGCTCACTGACAGAACTGTTCTCCTCCATCTTGCAGCTATAGAACTTATTGGAGACTTCATATCTCTCAATCCGGGCATTTCCTTGAAATATTAACTTCAACTCCTGGAACATCTCATATGCTCCATGACGTTCAAAACGTCGTTGTAGTCCCGATTCTAAGCCATAAAGCATGGCACACTGAACTATGGAGTAGTCATCAGCTTTGGTCTGCCAGACATTCATAACATCTGGTGTTGCTCCAGCAGCAGGCCTGGCACCCAGCGGTGCTTCCAGGACGTAATTCTTCTGTGCAGCAATGAGGATAATCGTCAAGTTACGGACCCAGTCCGTGTAATTCCTACCATCATCTTTCAACTTTGCTTTCTCAAGGAACACATTAAAATTCAACGAAACAACAGCACGAGCCATCTATCTACAATCAAGCATAAACAAGCAAGATACTATCAGGTACTAAGTTTCATGATAAATTTAGGTTCAATTAATTTACTTAAAGAACTCCCACTTAGATAGACATCCCTCTAATCCTCTAAGTTATTACGTGATCCAAATCAACTAAACCATGTCCGATCATCACGTGAGATGGAGTAGTTTCATTGGTGAACATCACTATGTTGATCATATCTACTATATGATTCACGCTCGACCTTTCGGTCTCCGTGTTCCGAGGCCATATCTGTATATGCTTGGCTCGTCAAGTATAACTTGAGTATTCCGCGTGTGCAACTGTTTTGCACCCGTTGTATTTGAACGTAGAGCCTATCACACCCGATCATCACGTGGTGTCTCAGCACGAAGAACTTTCGCAACGGTATATACTCAGGGAGAACACTTCTTGATAATTAGTGAGAGATCATCTTATAATGCTACCGTCAATCAAGCAAGATAAGATGCATAAAAGATAAACATCACATGCAATCAATATAAGTGATATGATATGGCCATCATCATCTTGTGCTTGTGATCTCCATCTTCGAAGCACCGTCGTGATCACCATTGTCACCGGCGCGACACCTTGATCTCCATCGTAGCATCGTTGTTGTCTCGCCAATCTTATGCTTCCACGACAATCGCTACCGCTTAGTGATAAAGTAAAGCATTACAGCGCGATTGCATTGCATACAATAAAGCGACAACCATATGGCTCCTGCCAGTTGCCGATAACTCGGTTACAAAACATGATCATCTCATACAATAAAATTTAGCATCATGTCTTGACCATATCACATCACAACATGCCCTGCAAAAACAAGTTAGACATCCCCTACTTTGTTGTTGCAACTTTTACGTGGCTGCTCCAGGCTTAAGAAAGAACCAATATTACCTACGCATCAAAACAACAACGATAGTTTGTCAAGTTGGTGCTGTTTTAACCTTCGCAAGGACCGGGCGTAGCCACACTCGGTTCAACTAAAGTTGGAGAAACTGTCACCCGCAAGCCACCTATGTGCAAAGCACGTCGGGAGAACCGGTCTCGCGTAAGCGTACGCGTAATGTCGGTCCGGGCCGCTTCGTCCAACAATACCGCCGAAGCAAAGTATGACATGCTGGTAAGCAGTTTGACTTATATCGCCCACAACTCACTTGTGTTCTACTCGTGCATATAACATCAACATATAAAACCTAGGCTCGGATGCCACTGTTGGGTTTCGTAGTAATTTCAAAAAAAATCTACGCACACGCAAGATCATGGTGATGCATAGCAACAAGAGGGGAGAGTGTGATCTACGTACCCTTGTAGATCGACAACGGAAGCGTTAACTTGGTTGATGTAGTCGTACGTCTCCACGGCCCGACCGATCAAGCACCGAAACTATGGCACCTCCGAGTTCTAGCACACGTTCAGCTCGATGACGATCCCCGGACTCCGATCCAGCAAAGTGTCGGGGAAGAGTTACGTCAGCACAATGGTGTGGTGACGATCTTGATGTACTACCGTCGCAGGGCTTCGCCTAAGCACCGCTACAATATTATCGAGGACTATGGTGTAAGGGGGCACCGCACACGGCTAAGAATATGATCACGTGGATCAACTTGTGTGTCTAGGGGTGCCCCCTGCCCCCGTATATAAAGGAGCAAGGGGAGGAGGCCGGCCGGCCCTATAGGCGCGCCAAGGAGGAGTCCTCCTCCTAGTAGGAGTAGGACTCCTACTAGGAGGGGGAAGGAAGTGGGGAGGGAGAGGGAAAGGGGGGCGCCGCCCCCCCCCCTCTCCTAGTCCAATTCGGACCAGGGGGAGGAGCTGCGCGGCCCACCTTTGGCTGCCCCTCTCTCTTTCCACTAAGGCCCATATGGCCCATTACTTCTCCCGGGGGGGTTCCGATAACCCTCCGACTCTCCGGTTTTCTCCGAAATCACCCGGAACACTTCTAGTGTCCGAATATAGCCGTCCAATATATCAATCTTTATGTCTCGACCATTTCGAGACTCCTCGTCATGTCCGTGATCACATCCGGGACTCCGAACTAACTTCGGTACATCAAAACTCATAAACTCATAATATAACTGTCATCGAAACCTTAAGCCTGCGGACCCTACGGGTTCGAGAACAATGTAGACATGACCAAGACACGTCTCTGGTCAATAACCAATAGCAGAACCTGGATGCTCATATTGGCTCCTACATATTCTATGAAGATCTTTTATCGGTCAGACCGCATAACAACATACGTTGTTCCCTTTGTCATCGGTATGTTACTTGCCCGAGATTCGATCGTCAGTATCCCATACCTAGTTCAATCTCGTTACCGGCAAGTCCCTTTACTCGTTCCATAATACATCATCCCGCAACTAACTCATTAGTTGCAATGCTTGCAAGGCTTCAGTGATGTGCATTACCGAGAGGGCCCAGAGATACCTCTCCGACAATCGGAGTGACAAATCCTAATCTCGAAATATGCCAACCCAACATGTACCTTTGGAGACACCTGTAGAGCACCTTTATAATCACCCATTTACATTGTGACATTTGGTAGTACACAAAGTGTTCCTCCGGCAAACAGGAGTTGCATAATCTCATAGTCATAGGAAAATGTATAAGTCATGAAGAAAGCAATAGCAACATACTAAACGATCGGGTGCTAAGCTAATGGAATGGGTCATGTCAATCAGATCATTCACCTAATGATGTGATCCTGTTAATCAAATAACAACTCTTTGTTTATGGTTAGGAAACATAACCATCTTTGATTAATGAGCTAGTCAAGTAGAGGCATACTACTGACACTCCGTTTGTCTATGTATTCACACATGTATTATGTTTCCAGTTAATACAATTCTAGCATGAATAATAAACATTTATCATGATATAAGGAAATAAATAATAACTTTATTATTGCCTCTAGGGCATATTTCCTTCAATGGTAGCCACTACAGAACGGGGCTATGTCAAAGATTAACTCCTCGCTTCGAAAATTATCGAGATGAAATCCATCAATAATTGGGTCGAGAACCAATGCGGCGAATCCGCCATGATGGATGCTAGTGGGATGGTCTCTTCGATCAAAGGTGATCGGATAGGAGGACCATGGGTTGAACTTTGGGGCGACTGGCTCTACCGCGTATACGTCCCTTAACGCGCGCTTCCGCTCCCTTTTGGGGACGTGGGTGGCGTATATCATGTTCACCGTCCGCACTTGTGGGGGAAAACCCTTCTGTCCATTGTTGTTCGGCGGCCGGGGCTCCTCGTCGTCATCGCTATGCAACCCCTTGTCTTCATTGTCGACGCTTAATCTGCCTGCCTTCTTGAACACCCAACAGTCCCTGTTGGTGTGATTGGCCGGCTTTTCAGGGGTGCCATGTATTTTGCACAAGCGGTCGAGTATTCGGTCCAAGCTGGACGGGCCCCTAGGATTCCTTTTGAATGACTTTTCCCGCTGACCGGATTTAGAGCCTCTGAATCCGGCATTAACTGTCGTATCCTTAGCATTGTCACCGTTGATGCGACGCTTCTGCTGGTTGCGACGCGACCTGCCACTAAAGTCCCCCGTGTCTGAACGACCAGGGTTCTTGGTAATATTGTTGCTACGAGCAAGCTAGTTGTCTTCTCCCGCGCAAAAGCGGGTCATGAGTGCCGTGAGTGCTGCCATAGATTTCGGCTTCTCCTGTCCTAGGTGCCGGGCAAGCCACTCGTCATGGATATTATGCTTGAAGGCTCCGAAGGCCTCTGCGTCTGGACAGTCGAGTATTTGATTTTTCTTTGTTAGGAACCGTGTCCAGAATTGCCTGGACGATTCGTCTGGTTGCTGAATTACGTGGCTTAGGTCGTCAGTGTCTGGGGGTCGCACATAAGTGCCCTGGAAATTGTCGAGGAATGCGGCTTCCAGGTCCTCCCAACAGCTGATTGACCCTGTTGGCAGGCTGTTAAGCCACTGTCGGGCTGGTCCTTTAAGCTTGAGTGGGAGGTATTTGATGGCGTGGAAATCATCGCCGCGGGCCATGTGGATATGAAGGAGATAATCCTCGATCCATACCGCGAGATCTATTGAGCCATCATATGATTCGATGTTTACGGGTTTGAAACCCTCGGGGATTTGATGATCCATTATTTCGTCTGTGAAGCACAATGGGTGTGCGGCGCCTCTGTACTAGGCTATGTCATGACGTAGCCCCAATGAGCTTTGTCTACTGTTTTCGGCCCTGCCGAATTTGTGGCCGGCGTGATGGTTACCGTCTCGGGCCGTGGGGCGTCCACGCGATCCGTAGATCGATCTTGTTTGCCTTGCCTTGTCCTCCAACATGTCGTGCAAGTCCGGCGCATATTCACGTGCCTTGGTACGGGGTGCGGCTTGGGTGGAGGGCCATGAGGCCTCTCTGTCGCGGCCACGAGGTGGCCTGTCGGCCGCGTCGAGTGCTTCCTCCTCTAATCGGTGTAGCAATCTGCGCTTTGGGTAGCACTTGGAGGGGGGTTCGGGTTTATGCTCTTCGGCCGCAAGGACTTCAGTCCATCTATCGACTAGCCGATCTTGATCAGCTTTAATCTATTGCTGTTTTTTCTTGAGGCTTCTTGCCGTGGCCATAAGCCTGCGTTGAAAACGCTCTTGTTCAACGGGATCCTCTGGAACGACGAATTCATCGTCGTCGAGGCTTGCCTCATCCTCGGAGGGAGGCATATAATTATCGTCCTCGACCTCTCTGTCAGACGCTCTCCCATGGGGGCTGGTTTCTCCATCCCCCTGTGCTAAATCTTGCTCAGGGGGATGTTCTTCGGCGCTTTCGGGGTATTATTATCTCCCGTGCTTGAATCGCCATTTTTGTGTTGGCGGGATTTTGAGCGGCGCCGCAGACGTCGGCGCTTTTGCTGTTTCCTGGAGGGGTCATCCTCCGCTGTTCCATCGCCCTCTCCCTCTTTTGGGGTGTCCACCATGTATATGTCATATGACGAGGTGGCTTTCCAGGGCCTAGTAGGTGCTGGTTCTTCATCATCTCCTTCATCGTGTCCATACCGTCGATGTCTTCAGAGTTGAAGTCGAGCATGTCGGTTAAGTCATCGACAGTGGCTACAAAGTGGGTGGTGGGTGGGTTTTGAATTTCTTCATCGTCCGTACCCCAACCTTGCTGACCGTAGTCCGGCCAGGGCTCTCCTGACAAAGAGAGAGACTTCAGTGATTTCAAGATATCGCCGAAAGGCGAGTGCTGAAAGACGTCCGCGGCCGTGAACTCCATGATCGGCGCCCAATCAGATTCGCTCAGCAGGGGTGCTGAGGGTTCGGAGTCTGGAGAAGATTCCGGCTCCATGGAGTCACGAGTCTTGCAGAGTACGGGGCTGGTGTTCGGCTCAACCGCCGTTGGGATCGCAGCCCCCGAGGTGGCGTCCAACCGCCCATCCTCGATCGACATGGTCGGCTCCGAACTAGGGGTCGGAGCCGATGCGGGTGCAGCCTCCAGGGCACTGTTCGGCGGCAGAGCTAGATCATGCTTGTCGTGACAGTGCGGCACGCTCGGCAGTGGTTCGAATCCGTCAAAGATCAAGTCCTCGTGGATGTCGGTCGTGTAGTTTAAACTTTCTAATCTGACCTGATGGCCAGGGGCGTAGCTTTCGATCTGCTCTAGATGGCCAAGTGAATCGGCCCGCAGTGCAAAGCAGCCAAAGACGAAGATCTGTCTGGGGAGGAAGGTCTCACCCTGGACTACATCGCCATTGATGATCGTAGGAGCCATCGGGCCTGACGGCGATGGCACAGAGGAACTCTCAATGAAAGCACCAATGTCGGTGTCAAAACCGGCGGATCTCGCGTAGTGGGTCCCAAACTGTGCGTCTAGGACGGATGGTAACAGGAGGCAGGGGACACGAAGTTTTACCCAGGTTCGGGCCCTCTCGATGGAGGTAAAACCCTACATCCTGCTTGATTAATATTGATGATATGGGTATTACAAGAGTTTATCTACCACGAGAACAGAGAGGCTAAACCCTAGAAGCAAGCCTATGGTATGATTGTTGATGTGTATGTTGTCCTACGGACTAGAACCCTCCGGTTTATATAGACACCGGAGAGGGTTAGGGTTACATAGAGTCAGTTACAATGGTAGGAGATCTGAACATCCGTATCGCCAAGCTTGCCTTCCACGCCAAGGAAAGTCCCTTCCGGACATGGGACGGAGTCTTCAATCTTGTGTCTTCATAGTCCAGGAGTCTGGCTTGAAGGTATTGTTCGGCTATCCGAACACCCCCTAATCCAGGACTCCCTCATGGTCCTTTAAGTTTGAGTGGGAGGTATTTGATTGTGTGTAGGTCATCACCATGGGCCATGTGGATGTGCAGGAGGAAATCCTCGATCCATACCGCAGGATCTGTTGTGCCGTCGTATGATTCTATGTTTACGGGTTTGAAACCCTCTGGGATTTGATGATCCATTACTTCATCTGTGAAGCATAAGGGGTGTGCGGCACCTCTGTACTGGGCTATATTGCGACGCAGCTCTAATGAGTCTTGTCCGCTGTGTGCGGCCCGGCCGGATTTACTTTTACTGTATTCGGCGTGACGTTTATCGTCTCGCATAGTGGCGCGCCCTCGTGATCCGTAGATCGATCTTACATGTTTTTCTTTTTCCTCCAATACATCCCGCAGGCCTGGCGTGTTTCCCCATGCCTTTTTATTTGAATGGCGTCGGGGTGCATGCTAAGCTTTTGGCTGGAATGCCTCTCTGTCGCGGCCACGGGGTGGCCGATCAGCCGCATCAGACGCTTCTTCCTCCAGTCGGGGTAGCAACCTGCATTTTGGGTAACTCTTGGAGGAGCGTTCGAGTGTATATTCCTCGACCGCCAGGACTTCAGTTCATCTGTCAGCTAGCAGGTCTTGATCAGCTTGAAGCTGCTGCTGCTTCTTCTTAAGGCTATTTGTTGAGGCTATAAGCTGGCGCTTGAAGCGCTCTTGTTCGATGGGATCCTCTGGCACGACGAATTCGTCATCGTCGAGGCTTGCCTTGTCCTCGGAGGGGGCATGGAATTATTATCCTCTGCCTCTCCATCTGCCGCTCTCTCTGGAGGGTTGGCCTCTCCATCCTCCTGTCCTAGATCATGCTGGAGGTGATTGTTGCCATCTTCGGCACTATCCGGAGTGTTATTATCTCTTGTGCCGGTATCACCACTTTTGCGTTGGCGGGACTTAGAGCGGCGCCGCTGACGTCGGCGCTTAGGTTGCTTCTTGGAGGGGTCATCCTCCGCTGTCTTGTCGCCATTGCCTTCTTTGGGTGTGTCCACCATGTATATATTGTATGATGAGGTGGCTGTCCAGTGCCCTGTGGGCAGTGGTTCCTCTTCATCTCCCGCATCGTCGTCCATACCGTTGATGTCTTCGGAGTCGAAGTTGAGCATGTCGGTTAAGTCGTCGATAGTGGCTTCTAAGTGGGTGGTGGGTGGGCAGCGAATTTCTTCGTCATCCGCATCCCAATCCTGCCGGACATAGTTCGGCCAGGATCCTCCTGACAAGGAGAGGGACCTTAATGAGTTCAGTATGTCTCCAAAGGGCGAGTGCTGAAAAATATCCGCGGAGGTAAACTCCATGATCGACGCCCAATCGGATTCGCTAGGAACGGGCACAGGCGGTTCGGAGTCCATGGCCAGAGAAGGATCCGGCAGTCTGACAACACGGCTCTCGTGCAGGGTAAGCTCGATGTTCGGCTCGATTGCCATTGAGGGTAAGGCCTCCGTGGCGGGGTCCATCCACCCGTCCATGGACGGCGCAACTGGCTCCGAATTGAGGGTCAGAGTGGCTGCCGGTGCGATCTCCTGAACACTGTCTGATGGTAGAGCTAAATCGTACTCATCGTGACCACGTGACGCACAAGGCAGAGGCTCGAATCTGTCGAAGATCAAGTCTCCACAGATATCGGCCGTGTAGTTTAAGCTTCCAAACCTGACCTGGTGGCCAGGGGCGTATCTTTCGATTTGCTCCAGATGGCCATGTGAGTTGGCCCGCAGTGCGAAGCCGCCGAACACAAAGATCTGTCCGGGGAGAAAAATCTCACCCTGGACTGCATCGCTATCGATGATCGTAGGAGCCATCAAGCCTAACGGCGACGACACAGAGGAACTCTCAATGAAAGCACCAATGTCGGTGTCAAAACCGGTGGATCTCGGGTAGGGGGTCCCGAACTGTGCGTCTAAGGAGGATGGTAACAGGATGGAGGGGACATGATGTTTTACCTAGGTTCGGGCCCTATTGATGGAGGTAAAACCCTACATCCTGCTTGATTTATTCTTGATGATATGGGTATTACAAGAGTTGATCTACCACGAGATCAGAGAGGCTAAAACCTAGAAGCTAGCCTATGGTATGATTGTATGTTGTCCTACGGACTAAACCCCTCCGATTTATATAGACACCGGAGAGGGTTAGGGTTACACAAGGTCGGTTACAAAGGAGGAGATATCCATATCCGTACTGCCTAGCTTGCCTTCCACACCAAGTAGAGTCCCATCCGGACACGAGATGAATTCTTCAATCTTGTATCTTCATAGTCCAACAGTCCGGCCAAAGGATAGAGTCCGGCTGTCCGGAGACCCCCTAATCCCGGACTCCCTCACTCCTTGTGGTCATTTGATGATTACTACGGTATTGTTTATACCAAGCTTGATTTGATCCTGAGATGATCGTGTAATGTCCGAAGTTGGTAAGTGATGCATGTGATGGTTACGAGGTAACCCGAGTAGAATAAATGGTGCATGTAGTGTTATCATGTTGCATGCTAGTATCCTCAGATTTATATGTTCATGCCATGATCATATTGTTCTAGAGATATTATGTTCATGCCTTGTTATCCTGATGATCTCATGATAATTCCTGCTTAACCTATAATTGTCATGTTGTTGTTTGTCTTGAATGCTTCTGGTTATTGTGAGCTTGCAAGTACATTCAATGTACTGACCTGGCGTGTCATGCCAGTTTGCAGGTCGTGCTTAGATTGCTTGCTTGTTTGGTGTTGTTCCTATGTTCACGAGCTAGGATAAACGTTCCAGCCAGAGTCCCTGTGGATTGGAGTCCATCATCGCCGTTCGTTGTTCCGCTGCTAGTAGTTGTTCCGCTGCTTCGAGTTGTTATGCTGCTTGTATAGAGCAACCGTGGTTGGCGTAGTGTCGCTGTGCTGATGTTATTCATTGTAATGTCGGAACCCTTGTATTCACATTCGTGTTGTAATAGAGAGCTGGTTTGTTCTATACTAAGCAGTGCCGTATTCTAGAAGACTTCTCCTCGATCTCTAGGCTGGAATACGGGGCGTTCCGGTTTTCTCTGAGCCAGGGTGCCACAGGCTTGGTATCAGAGTAGGTCTAGTTGCAGAGCGTCCTAGTCCGCTGGAATGTTAGAAAACGGTAGTATAGGGTCTGGTTGTTGCCCTTGCTTGCTGCATTTCGTTGTTGCATTTGTTTGCTGCATATAGTCTTATTTCGGTTACCATTAACCCCTATTTCATGCATAGATGGCGGTCAACTTCCATGAGTTCAGTGCCCTTCCCTTAGCTCCCGGTGTTGCTCCTATTGAGTTTAGTCCCACTCCTGCACCTCTCAGCTTTGCCGCCCTCCTTAGCGACATGTGGCGTAGTATTTATCCCCTCGTAGATCCACCTCATTATCAAGTATTCCAGTTTTTTGGTGGAGGAAGAATTCGGGAATATGTTGCTCATGTTCATCTGTCAGCCCCGATTCCTGTCGGTAAGCGCACCTACAGTTTCCACGATGGTTACGGCGCTACTCCTGAGCGTGCCGTTCAGCTTGCCACAATGGCAGGAGTCACTGGTCTTTGCCATCAAGAGAGCATGGTGCAAGAGAACCGTTGAAAGTGCAACTATCCCTAGGTGGTTTTGGTAATTCATAACAACATATAGCTCATTGAGCTAATGCTATTCCAAGATGATTATTTCAGGAAAGCTCAATGATTGGCATGGCATGGATGTGAAAGTGGAACCCTCAAAATGCTAAGGACAAAGGATTGGCTCAAGCTCAAAAGCTCAAGACTCTTCATTTTATATTTTAGTGATCCAAGATCACATTGAGTCTTTAGGAAAAGCCAATACTATTAAGGAGGGGTGACGTGTTGCTTAATGAGCCTCTTGCTTCATGTGCTTAGTGATATGCTCCAAAACCCTCAACTACTTTCCCATATCCACATATGACCTAAACCCTAAGCCAAACTCGGTCCTACCGATTCTCCCTATCCGGTGCAACCGAGTTTCACTTTTCATTAGCCACTGCCAAACCCTAGCAATTCGGTCCTACCGATAGGGATCTCGGTCTCACCGAGATGGGGTTGCAAACTCTCTGTTTCCCTTTCGTAACTTTTCGGTCCCACTGAAAGAGCGAATCGGTCCCACCGAGATTGCAATGTAAACTCAGTGTTTCCCCTTTGTAACTTTTTGGTCTCACCGAGTTCCACTCGGTCTCACCGAAAGAGCAAATAGGTCCCATCGAGTTTGCCTGACCAACTCTCTGGTTAGCTAATTACCAAATTCGGTCTCACCGAGTTTGTGTAATCGGTCTCACCGAGATTACGTTATGCCCAAACCCTAACCATATCGGTCCTACCGAGTTGCATGTCAGTCCCACTGAAAATCACTAACGGTCACTAGGTTTACATTTTCGGTCCGACCGAGCTTATTGATTCAGTCCCACCGAGATTGGAAAACTGTGTAACGGTTGGATTTTGTGTGGAGGCTATATATACCCCTCCACCTCCTCCTCATTCGATGAGAGAGCCATCAGAACACACACACCATTCCAACTCATATGTTCTGAGAGAGAACCACCTACTCATGTGTTGAGACCAAGACATTCCATTCCTACCATATGAATCTTGATCTCTAGCCTTCCCAAGTTGCTTTCCACTCAAATCTTCTTTCCACCAAATCCAAATCCTATGAGAGAGAGTTGAGTGTTGGGGAGACTATCATTTGAAGCACAAGAGCAAGGAGTTCATTACCTACACACCATTTGTTACTTCTTGGAGACTGGTGTCTCCTAGATTGGCTAGATGTCACTTGGGAGCCTCCGACAAGATTGTGGAGTTGAACCAAGGAGTTTGTAAGGTCAAGGAGATCGCCTACTTCGTGAAGATCTACCGCTAGTGAGGCAAGTCCTGTGTGGGCGTTGGCCATGGTGGGATAGACAAGGTTGCTTCTTCGTGGACCCTTTGTGGGTGGTTGCTTCTTCATAGACCCTTCGTGGGTGGAGCCCTGTGTGGACTCGCGCAACCGTTACCCTTCGTGGGTTGAAGTCTCCATCAACGTGGATGTAGGATAGCACCACCTATCCGAACCACGGGAAAAACATCCGTGTCTCTAATAGCGTTTGAATTCTCCAAACCCTTCCCTTTACATTCTTGCAAGTTGCATGCTTTACTTTCCGCTGCCAATATACTCTTTGCATGCTTGCTTGAATCATGTGATGATTGCTTGACTTGTCCCAAAATAGCTAAAATCTGCCAAGAACTAAAATTGGGAAAAGGTTAAGTTTTTATTTGGTCTAGTCTAATCACCCCCCTCTAGACATACTTTCGATCCTACAAGTGGTATCAGAGCTTTGGTCTCCATTTGCTTGATCTCCATAGCTTCTGGTGGTCATAGCCTTGGTTTCACAACCTAGGAGAGTATGGCGTCTAGCGAGGGAAATTATCACCGTAGAGGTCCTTACTTTGATGGTACTAATTTTGCTAGTTGGAAGCATAAAATGAAAATGCATATTCTTGGACATAACCCCGCCGTTTGGGCTATTGTGTGTGTTGGTTTGCAAGGTGACTTCTTTGATGGGAGAGAACCGAACCGTGAAGCTACCGTGGATGAGTTGAAGATGTTGCAATACAATGCTCAAGCTTGTGATATTCTCTTCAACGGATTGTGCCCCGAAGAATTCAACAAAATCAGCCGCCTTGAGAATGCAAAGGAAATTTGGGACACTTTGATTGATATGCATGAAGGTACCGACTCCATCAAGGAATCCAAGTTGGATGTGCTTCAAAGCCAACTTGACAAGTTCAAGATGAAGGATGGTGAAGGTGTCGCTGAAATGTACTCTAGGCTTGCTCTCGTCACAAATGAGATTGCCTGCTTAGGAAGTGAAGAGATGACCGATAGATTCATCATCAAGAAGATCCTAAGAGCCGTGGATGGAAAATATGATACCGTGTGCACATTGATCCAAATGATGCCCAATTACAAAGATCTCAAGCCAATGGAGGTGATTGGAAGAATTGTTGCTCATGAGATGTCACTTAAGGATAAAGAGGAACTTCACAACAAATCAAGTGGTGCCTATAAAGCCTCATGTGAAGCCCCTACATCATTAAGTGAGAAACAAGACTTCAATGAAGAATTGAGCTTAATGGTGAAGAACTTCAACAAGTTCTACAAGAGTAGAAGCAAAGATAGAAGCTCCAAGTCAAGGTCCTACAATGACAAAAGATCTTCTAGTCGAGAGCGAAACTGCTACAATTGTGGAAGACCTGGACACTATTCCAATGAGTGTACGGCTCCCTACAAGAGAAGAGAAGATTCTCCAAAAAGAAGAAGCAAAGGATCACCACCAAGAGAGAAAAGCAAAGCAACACTCTCTCTCTCTCGAAGCCTATGATCTATACATCCTCTCCCCCTTTGGCAACAAGTTACCAAAAAGTTCCTAGAAAATGCATAGCACTAGATCGATGCTCAGGCTTGATCTTCAGGTGGTGGTGGAGTCTGGATCACTCCAAGGACGAAGGCTTCGGTAGATGCTGAAGTAGTCGCTGGAGTTGGAGCTGAAGTAGATGCTGGAGCTGATGGAACTGAGGCTGTGGCTGGTGCTGAGGTGGTGGCTCTTGTGTCAGCAACTGGCACGGCAGACGACCTCGGACCTCTTGGCACTCTGGCAAAGGCATGAGTAGTAGTCCTGCCTCTCCTCTCCTGCATGTCCTCCTGGAGCTGCTCCACTGCAGACTGAACTTCCGTTACCTTGACATCCAAGTCATAGAACTTCTCTTCCATGATTCTCTCTAGGCTCTGCTGATTCTGAGTGAGGGTGGCCAGACTTTGCTCAATCCTCAGCGTGGATGCAATCAAGTAACCAAGCTGCTCTTGTTTGGTCTTCAAGAAGTATTCATATGCCTCCTCTTGAGTAGGCATCTTGGCAGCTTTCTCCTTCCTCGCCTTCTCCTTCTTCGCATATGCTTGTGTAGATGATGGCTCATTCTCAGTCATGACAACTTGATTGTCCTCGAAATCTGGACGGATGGGCAGGTGTTCCTTGTCCAATAGATATATGCCCGTGCCCATCTTGGAGTTGATGAGCTCCTGAATCTGAGGGGCATATCTGCAGCTCCTCTTCTGATCTGCTGCAGTCCTCTTGATTGTTTCCACTATGAGGCTCATCACCTTGAACTTTTGAGGCACATCAAACACATGTAGCAAGTTGATAGCATGGCCTCTGATCATCTTGTGATCTCCAGACTTGGGCAGTAAGGTGTGCCTTAGTATCCAATTGATCGTCGGGAGCCCTGACAGAAGGTAATGTACTGAGCCAAACTTGAAGGTGTCAAGAGCTTCATTTGGAATTTCCTTGTACATATTGGACATGGAGTTATGGTCCATCTTATTCTTGGCATAGATATCCAAGTCATCATCTTGCTCCTCTGGGGCATTTATGATCTGTGCCCACTCAGCAACTGTGGATTGGTACCTTGTACCCTCAGACATCCATGTGATCCTCCCATCTGGATAAAAGTGTGCTGTGGAGTAGAACTATGATGAGTTCCTCGTTCCACTTTGTGAGCTTCTACCCAACAAAGTCAGCTACTCCACAAGCTATGAAGCTGTCTTGCACTCCAGGATAGTGCTCCTCATTGTCCTTGATGTATGTCCAATCAACCCAATGCATATCACAGACAATGGGCTTCTTATCTAGCAGCACTGTCTCATAAAAATCCTGCTGCTCCTTGGTGTGAAACCTGTAGTCCACGGCAGTCCTTCTCCTTGAAGCATATGGGTCTGCTTCTCTCCACTTCCTCAGCCCTGAATCTCTCCTGAGCTTCATATCCTCAGCCATAGGATGAGCATCGTTGTGGTCTGGGATCTTGGGCTTTAGCTTTCTCAGGACATTCTCTTCCTCTTCTTCAGCAACAGTCTCAGGCACTAGGACCTTGTTCTTCTCAGCTGCAGGAATGCTCCTTGTATTTCTCTTACGCTTTGGCTTTGGAGCTGACTTGGCCTTGGAAGCAGCTCCCCCTGATTTTATGGCATCTCCCATTAGCTTGGGTGCCTTGGGTGCTGGTGCAGCTACTTCTTCTTCTTCTTCCTCTTCCATGATGGAAGCTTTGCCAAGAACTCTAGCCATAGTCTTCTTCACCCTTTCCTTTCTTTTCTTGCCCTCAGCTGCAACTGGCTCTTGGGGAGTGGGCTTCTCAGTTGAGGCTCTTGCCTTTGACATGGGCTGCCTGCCTGCTGGCCTTTTGAGTTTTAGACCTGGCTTAGTGCCTTGAGCTAGCTCAACTCTCTTGGAAGTGGCCTCTTCCTCTGCCACATAGTCCTCATCTTCGGAATATGAAGTCCTCTTCTTCCTTTGTCTCGTGGCAGCCTTTGGCAAATTACTAGGAGTGCTCCTGCTGCCTTCATCAGATGAACTGGAGGGACTAGTGCCCTCACTCATCACTACTTGCTGCTCTGACATGTTTTGGCTATCACTTTGATCAGACATGATGCAAACTGACTGCTGACCCTGTGAATAGATTATAGATGAGATAGAAAAGATGAGCATCACAAAATGCAGAGATTTTTGCAAAAGAATGATCCAAAAACTTAGTTTTAGTTTCCCACTGAAATCATCTCGGATCTACCGATTTTCAAACTCGGTGATACCGAAGCAGTTTCGAGAGAGAGAGTGTTGCTTTGCTTTTCTCTCTTGCTTTATTTGGTGGTTTTTCGAACTTTTGTGTGCTTTTGAATGCTTGAGATACTATGTCATTATTTGTGAGACATTGATGATCATGTGTTTGATCATAAGCTACACTTAATGCTTGCTTAATGCTATTATCTTATCTATCTTATGTGATCATTCATTATTCTTGGTGATGAGTGCATGTATTTCATTCTTATCATTTTGAGCGCTCCACCAAGATGTATGTGACATGGAAGAGTAACCCATGACTCTAACTCTTTGTGCATTTGCAGTCCAAAGCAAATTTTAAATATGCACAAATTTAGGGGGAGCTCTTACTTATCACATACTTCTCAAAGCGACGATATATTTCTTGCTTATTATCATTTGTCGAAGCTTTGATCTATATGTTGTCATCAATTACCAAAAAGGGGGAGATTGAAAGTGCAACTATCCCTAGGTGGTTTTGGTAATTCATAACAACATATAGCTCATTGAGCTAATGCTATTCCAAGATGATTATTTCAGGAAAGCTCAATGATTGGCATGGCATGGATGTGAAAGTGGAACCCTCAAAATGCTAAGGACAAAGGATTGGCTCAAGCTCAAAAGCTCAAGACTCTTCATTTTATATTTTAGTGATCCAAGATCACATTGAGTCTTTAGGAAAAGCCAATACTATTAAGGAGGGATGAAGTGTTGCTTAATGAGCCTCTTGCTTCATGCGCTTAGTGATATGCTGCAAAACCCTCAACTACTTTCCCATATCCACATATGACCTAAACCCTAAGCCAAACTCGGTCCTGCCGATTCTTCCTATCCGGCGCCACCGAGTTTCACTTGTCATTAGCCACTGCCAAACCCTAGCAATTCGGTCCTACCGATAGGGATCTCGGTCCCACCGAGATGGGGTTGCAAACTCTCCGTTTCCCTTCCGTAACTTTTCGGTCCCACCGAAAGAGCGAATCGGTCCCACCAAGATTGCAATGTAAACTCAGTGTTTCCTCTTTGTAACTTTTCGGTCTCACCGAGTTCCACTCAGTCTCACCAAAAGAGCAAATCGGTCCCACCGAGTTTGCCTGACCAACTCTCTGGTTAGCTAATTACCAAATTCGGTCTCACCGAGTTTGTGTAATCGGTCTCACCGAGATTACGTTATGCCCAAACCCTAACCATATCGGTCCTACCGAGTTGCATGTCAGTCCCACCGAAAATCACTAATGGTCACTAGGTTTACATTTTCGGTCCGACCGAGCTTATTGATTCGGTCCCACCGAGATTGGAAAACTGTGTAACGGTTGGATTTTGTGTGGAGGCTATATATACCCCGCCACCTCCTCCTCATTCGATGAGAGAGCCATCAGAACACACACACCATTCCAACTCATATGTTCTGAGAGAGAACCACCTACTCATGTGTTGAGACCAAGGCATTCCATTCCTACCATATGAATCTTGATCTCTAGCCTTCCCAAGTTGCTTTCCACTCAAATCTTCTTTCCACCAAATCCAAATCCTATGAGAGAGAGTTGAGTGTTGGGGAGACTATCATTTGAAGCACAAGAGCAAGGAGTTCATTACCTACACACCATTTGTTACTTCTTGGAGAGTGGTGTCTCCTAGATTGGCTAGGTGTCACTTGGGATCCTCCGACAAGATTGTGGAGTTGAACCAAGGAGTTTGTAAGGGCAAGGAGATCGCCTACTTCGTGAAGATCTACCGCTAGTGAGGCAAGTCCTGTGTGGGCGTTGGCCATGGTGGGATAGACAAGGTTGCTTCTTCGTGGACCCTTTGTGGGTGGTTGCTTCTTCGTGGACCCTTCGTGGGTGGAGCCCTGTGTGGACTCGCGCAACCGTTACCCTTGGGTGGAGCCCTGTGTGGACTCGCGCAACCATTACCCTTCGTGGGTTGAAGTCTCCATCAACGTGGATGTAGGATAGCACCACCTATCCGAACCATGGGAAAAACATATGTGTCTCCAATAGCGTTTGAATTCTCCAAACCCTTCCCTTTACATTCTTGCAAGTTGCATGCTTTACTTTCCGCTGCCAATATACTCTTTGCATGCTTGCTTGAATCATGTGATGATTGCTTGACTTGTCCCAAAATAGCTAAAATCTGCCAAGAACTAAAATTGGGAAAAGGTTAAGTTTTTATTTGGTCAAGTAGTCTAATCACCCCCCCCTCTAGACATACTTTCTATCCTACAACCGTGCTTATCAATATTATCCCACCATCGTCAAGAATCCTAGGCGAATCCAATTTCCCTCTATCAACCCTCAAGATGACCCGGCTATCCTCGCCATGTCTCGTTACATGACGACCGAGTGTCTTCTTATTTCTGAGTTAGTCCGAGATGCCATTCGGGCCAGGAGATTGCTTGGTGTCACTTTACCTCAGTCTCTGCCAGCTTCTCCAACTCCTCCGCCTCGTCCATCCGGAGTTTCAGAGTTAGCGGTTCCACTTGCTACTGCCTTAGCTTCCTCGTCAGTTCGCGAGCGTTTGCTCAAGTGTAGGATGTAATCCTTTGTGTAGTGTTTGTGCATCTACTGTAGCATCATGCTTGTGTGTGCCTGTGTGGAGCAGCTTTGTAGCTTGTTGCAATAAATTGTTTTCTCGTGCTTCTTTGTTTTGAATCCTCGGTGTTACCCCCTTATGGAAATTATTCCTCGACCGACACCAGATCAGAAGAAGCCGTAAGCAGTATAGATATACACCAAGATATTCAGTTAAAATCAATGAGGTTTTCAGCTGACAGCATTGGAGACATATGTTCGGATACAAATTGTATTCTGACCAGACCTTTTAGCAACAAGTACCAGTCAGAGATACACTTTATCGCAGCAAAGATTAAATCAGAAAGAGGACAAAATTGGATCAATGGTGCATTTCAAGTCAAAGGAATGGGTTATGCACAATGATTGAATGGCCATAAGTCAAAATTAAAACCTTGCGACACCCAGAGGTCAGTCCAAATGTACGGTGAATTCAGTAAGGACAGTCAGACAATTCTTGTCATATAAATAATCAGCTGCCGGATTGACAAACATATATATATATATATATATATGTGTGTGTGTGTGTGTGTGTGTGTGTGTGTGTGTGTGTGTGTGTGTATATGTCATTTCAATCACCAAGAAAATCAGTTCCATCCATCTCCACAATTTATTGACGAAGTGTACAAAGATAAGGTTCCCAGTCTGCATCGGTAGAGAATGAATGGATCCCATACAAGATATTCAATCTTCTCGATAAATTACTGCAAAAGTTTCTGTCATAAGGTACCGAGTCTTCCCTAGCAAAGTCTTTAAGGGGGGAAGCTTATGAGGTACGATACCCCGTTTTTCCTCAATAAGATATCCACTGAAGGCTTCGAGCATAAGCCATCCAGTCTTCCTCAGCACGATATCCCGGTGGTTTCCAAACGCAAGCTGCCCAATCTTCTTCAGTACGACACTAGTACAAGACATTAAATTGTGAATTATCAGCAGATGGCAGTGTTTTCCAAGTGGTAGATCTACAACAGTTGGTATGAAGCAAAAATCGGTCAGAGGTATGCCTCAAGAATCAGATATTTGTTCATTCAATGAGTATGCTGCCAAGTCCATGCAAGTCCCTTGCACAAGGAAGAATTCATGGTACGCATCCGACAACCTCACCGGTTATTCAAGAAACAAAAACCAGTGGGTGATGCCATAATCAACAAGTCTTGAAGGAAAGACAACATTGAGACAATAATCTTGGCAGTGATTATCAAGATCATTCCCGCACATCCAACAATATGATGTTATTAACCCTGTCACTGTCCGGCATAATCCACAACAGTATTGAGGTCTGTATAACCACACGTGAGCCAGATAAATATACTGAGGCTCAGAACATGAACCAGGCTAAGGTATGATTGCCAGATATTGTACGTAATAGTATTCAGGGCCGCGAAAATAATCAAGGATATATATAAGGCCCCGCTCTTTCAGTTGAGAATCCAGATGAAGAAAGTAATAATGAAAGAGCAAGACCCACAATATAGGTATGCCGGTTATTATGTGAAAAATGTGGATGCCCAAGCCCATCTTATTCCACGGCAAACCCAAGAGGGATACTCCATTGTGGTAAGGACCTCATAGCGAGGCAACCAGCTCAGTCCATAGTATGCTCAGAACTGTCAGCATTGAATACCCGAGTTTGTCCAGTCAGACTCATGGACAGCTCAATATATTGACCTCAACACCCACGATGGAGCATCGCACAGACTGTTATTCCCAGGGAGATACTCGCAAAAATGAAGAATCAGTGTGAAAACATATACTTTCAAGATTGTTATCTCTTGCATGGGGGAAGCAATTAAAAGAATAGCCTGTGTGTATGGGATTCTTTGCCAAGATCACCGCCAGTCAAGTCTGTAAATCTTATCATCAGGAGATGGTGCATTTTCTTTTATCGGTCACGACAAGCGACAGTCAAACCTTTGGTACCACTTGGATACTCAAGACTGTGAAGCCAGTCAAGATAAGTCAGAAACTCCTGCAAAATGTCAGAATCAGTTAGCAAAACAGGTATGATCCACATCACTATTTTGGAACCAGAAGGCATGTCTATATTCGAGGAATCCGATGCCTGGATAGCAGAGATTCTTTGTTCCATGGGAAGGTATGCTCCCCAACTCCGTGGAATATTCTCGGTACTCGATACTAGAATAACATTTCTAGCAAGGATCAATATCAAGAAGGACAAGTATGTCCATAAAAATAATATTTCGGATGCTAGCTCAGCCAACAGATATGAAAGAAAATTTGAGTCAGTATAAACAGGAACATATGAGGTACGCCCTGTCAGATCCAGCGAAGCAAACCACCCCAGATCAAGATAGTCAGTTAGATCCAATTCAGTGGAAATATTATATAAGGATGAATAAAAGAAACCCGAGTTGGAAACGGTGTCTTCAAGTCAGAAAGATTATTTAACCCTGAGCAACCAAATCTCGAGGACAAGATTTCTTTAACGGGGGAGGTTTGTAACAGCCTGGATTTTTGCCCTTTTCTTTTTCCTTTTATTTTCTTGGATTTTCGGTTTTGTTTTTCTTTTCCGTGGCTATGTGGTTCTGAAACTTGGGAAGATCATGTCTTCCAAGGTTTTATAGTGTCTTGTCACCCTCATCATCATCCCAAGATCATGTCATTTCCATCCTTGACCTAACCCAATATTCTTTTATTGGGAATATTCCTTTTTTGATAAAGGAATAACCCTTAAACCCCTAGGTTGTGAAGCAACCTATATTTATGTCACTCCTCAAATTCCCAAATAATTCTCATAAATTTTTTGGGTCATATATTCCTCAAATATGGCAAAATATTTCATTGCAATGTTCCAAAATAATCCTCCAATAATTCTTTTCCTATTCTATCCTAAATGGCACTTTGCAAAGGAAGTGCTATTTATATTTGCCTGATTGACCCCAAACTTCTTGGAAAGCTTTTCCTGTCCATATCATTGGCTCATGCCAAAATTCAACTCAATTTGCTTAGTAAATATTCCTGAGAAAGTTTTCAAAGTTCCTGTCTGAGGGAAGTGATTGTGAAGGAAGTACAAGCTAGGAATATCCAAATGACTTGAAATTTTAAAAGGTCCTTCCTATGGCCAAATAAGGACTCTCCACCAAATTTGAGCTCATGTAACTCATCTATGTGAGCTCAGCCCCAAATCTTAGTTTCTGGTCAGATTTTCAGTTTGTGAAGCAACTATATTTTATGTTGTTTCAATTGAGATGAAACTTTACCAGGACATGCTCCTACCTATATTAACTCCCTTCACCAAGTTTTACCTCAATTGGTTAATCCAATTACCCTATGTAATTTTTCCAAGTTTCTGTCCAGAATGAAGCTTTGTGAAGCAAGTGCCACTTTGGTATTTCCAAATGGCATGAAACTTTTACAGCGGCTTAATATCATCATATAACCCCTCTATGCCAAAGTTCAGCTCACAAAAATCAAGTATGTGAGTGTATCATCCAAATCCCTAATTCTGGCCACTTTCGCACTTCCTACAGCAACCCTCATATAAACTCCTCCTCTTGGTCTGATTTTTGGTGATAAAAATCACCTTAGTGTGTGATCATCAGTAAACAAACTCTTTACCATGTTACCTAGCTGGTTTAATCACAGGAAGATACAAACACCGTCTTACTGATTTACTTTTGGAGCTAGGTGCAAATCTCTTCTTTACCCCTAGACCGATTTATTTCCTCATTTTTACTGATGGCACCAAGGTCCATCCACTGGACATGGTTTGCCACACCAAAGAGCGCCGCTTGCGCCAGTGCGCGTGGTGATCACACTGGCGTCATGGCTGCAAGCGTGCTCTGGCTTGTTCCGGCCACTATGCTCGTCTCCTCCTTCCTCGTCTCGACCTCAAACCATGTCTAGGAGCTCGCCCTTGCTCGACTGCATTGCCCTGCGTCGGTGCCTCGTCGTGGTTCGCCATAAATGAGCCGCTAGCTCCATGCCCGTGCCATGTCCAGCCTCTGCCCGCCATTAAAGCTCGGTCGCGAGCTCGCTCATGAGCTCTATAGCTCTCCTCCGCGCCTATATAAGGACCCCCGAACCCCTCCGCAACTCACCAGCCTCTCCCCAAGCCTCCTCGCCCACCATAGTCCTCGGCCCTCTCCTCTTTTTGCCGGAGTTCGCCTCGGCCACCCGCGGTTTCTCCTTGGTCCCGGCTAGCTCGAGCCTCCTCTTCTCCTCCGGTGTTGTCCACTAGCTTCCCCGAATCCTTGCTCATCGCCCGAACCCCTTGCCCCTTGCCGGAGAGCCCCGGGGCCGCGTCTCCCAAGTCCGGCCGCCGCCTCCACCGTTCGGCCACCATGTCGTCCCGGCCATCCGGTGCTCCTCTCTCCCTCCCGTCACACCAGAGCCTCCCCCTCATCCCCGCGAGTCGCCCCGCCCACTCTCTCTAGCCTCCTCGTCGCCGGAGTGCTCCTCCTGCAAGAAAAAGGCCGCCGGAGCCCGCTCCCGTTCCTCCATCGCCATGGTCATTTCGCTCCTCCCTGGCGCCCCCTCTGCCTGGGGATGGGTGCGGCGCGGTCCCACAATCCCGCCGGTGGTTGCTGCTCGGCCTGAGGTGGCCTGAGCCGGCCGCCACGTCGCCGGCAGCGCGGCCCCTCCCCTGCATCTTCTGTCCTGCACGGGGGAGCAGTGGGAGGAAGAAGATGAGCATGGCTCGGCCCCTCCCCTGCACGCGGCACCCACTCGTCAGCCACCCTGAAGCCGGCCCCGCCTCTGCCACGTCACGTAAGTGACAACGTATTTTCCAAGAAATACGTTTTCTTGTTCTGAAGGCATATTTCCATCTTCTTTTGCTCAGAATACGTTTTCTCTTCAAGAAAACGTATTTCCCTCTACTGCGGCCCAGAAGGCGTTTTCTCCATTCTGAAAGCGTATTTCTGATTTTGCGCCTCTGCCTTATCCACTCAGGGACCCGTTGGTGATAAAAGTTTCACAGATTGGTCCTTCTTCTTCCAACCTTCACAACTTTTCAACCGTAACTCCGATTGAGGTGAAACCAGCGCTCACTTTTTCGTCTCGTTGAGCTCTATCTTTTGGTAACATTTTGACTAGGTGTTATCATAGTGAAAATGACCATTTTGCCATTGCCCCTATTCAGCCCCCTCTAAGAGAGAACCGTCCAACATTTCGTTCTGCGGCTTAACCGCACTTCTTCCTGGAGTCTCCGTCACCCCAGGCAAGCCACAATACCTACTTGCAAGATAGTCATGCAGTAGCCATGGTTTTAAACTTGAATATTTCTTAAATGTTTGCTTGTTTAAAATATGGTTATCATTGTTTCGGTAATGCTTCTGGATTAGTGCTTACTTTCTTGCTATGTTGTTATGCACCTAGTGTCATGCCCTGCTAGTTGCTAATATTCCCTTCATATGCTTATGCTTGCTAGTAGTATATGTTGATGTTGGTAATGGTCTTCGGTGCATGACTGCCGTCTGTCCCGAGTACCGTTGTTATGCATGTTCCATTGCATCCAGTTGGTTAAATGCTTGCATGATGGCATTGTTGATATGTTCTTGCATGATGTTTATTATTGATGCTAGTGGCCATGTTATGCTATGAGTAGTGTTGTACTGGTAACATTCATGCTCTTCATTATGCCATGCTCAGTTGGAGATGATTCATTGTTGATATGGTGGCTAGTTATGTTGCACCTGTGCTTATGTTGATATCATGCTCATACATTGTAATTGTATCATGTTATTTTATCATGGCTCAGATATTTGCATTCAAGTTTAACCAGATTAAATTGAACTTGAACACCTGTTGGCTGAGTCATGGTGCCACCATATCGAACTGACTAGTGCAACCATGCTTACCTTTATGGGAAGGTCCTAACTGGGTCTATTGTCGTGCCTCTCGCCGGTGCCTCCAACTAGGGAAGGTTATGGGCATGCGGTACCCTGGCCCGGTGAGCAGACATAACCTTGTGTGCCCGTTGTTGTTATTATTGATCCGGTCCCCATGAGGGACGTTTTGTCCATGATGGTGGTTGTTGTGTCTTTGGTAGACACGGGGCCACCCAGGACTAGCCCAGCTGGGAGTGGGTCAGAGTGGCCGGGAGAGTGTCATGGCAGTAGATCGGTTTTGTCGGAACGCCGTTGGTCCACCCGAATGGGAGTGCGAGGCCATGGGTTCCGTAGTGTGGGTACAGTGTACTAACCTCTGCAGAGTGTATATTAAGTCTATCGATAGTCGCGCCCACAGGTAAGGGCCCAGTTTGTAGTTGGTCACACTGTGAGTCAACAGTAATAATAATAATGTGCTAAATAACAACCCCGGTTCGAGGATGAGATAAGTTGGTTGTGATCGCCGGAAGGATCACTGTTTGAGACCAAGTGTTGGTCATGGTTGTGATCGCTGGAATGATCACCATGGTATACAGGATACCGAGTTGTTGGATATTCATGATGTTGTGCGAGAATCGTGGGTAAAGATCAAGCTCCTTGTGGTCATTTGATGATTACTATGGTATTGTTTATACCAAGCTTGATTTGATCCTGAGATGATCGTGTAATGTCCGAAGTTGGTAAGTGATGCATGTGATGCTTACGAGGTAACTCGAGCAGAATAAATGGTGCATGTAGTGTTATCATGTTGCATGCTAGTGTCCTCAGATTTGTATGTTCATGCCATGATCATATTGTTCTAGCAATATTATGTTCATGTTATTCATGCCTTGTTATCCTGATGATCTCATGATAATTCCTGCTTAACCTGTAATTGACATGCTGTTGTTTGTCTTGAATGCTTCTGTTTATTGTGAGCTTGCAAGTACATTCAATGTACTAACCTGGCGTGTCATGCCAGTTTGCAGGTCGTGCCTGGATTGCTTGCTTGTTTGGTGTTGTTCCCGTGTTCGCGAGCTAGGATAAATGTTCCAGCCAGAGTCCCTGCGGATTGGAGTCCATCATCGCCGTTCGTTGTTCTACTGCCAGTCGTTGTTCCGCTGCTTCAAGTTGTTATGCTGCTTGTATAGAGCAACCGCGGTTGGCATAGTGTCGCCGTGCCGATGTTATTCATTGTAATATCGGAACCCTTGTATTCACATTCGTGTTGTAATAGAGAGCTGGTTTGTTCTATACTAAGCAGTGTCGTATTCTAGAAGACTTCACCTCGATCTCTGGGCTGGAATACGGGGCGTTTCGGTTTTCTCTGAGCCGGGTTGCCACAAGTACCGAACGCACGACACCTCCGAGTTCTGGACACATTCAACTCAATGACGTCCCTCGAACTCCGATCCAGCCGATCTTTGAGGGAGAGTTCCGTCAACACGACGGCGTGGTGACGATGTTGATGTTCTACCGTCGCAGGAATTCGCCTAAGCACCGCTACTATATTATCGAGGTGGACTATGGTGGAAAGGGGCACCGCACACGGCTAAAAGATCCAAGAGATCAATTGTTGTGTCTAGAGGTGCCCCCCTGCCCCCGTATATAAAGGAAGGAGGGAGAGGCCGGCCCTAGAGGGGGCGCACCAAGTGTGGGGAGTCCTACGATATCGAATTTTACGTCTCGACCATTTGGAGACTCCTCGTCATGTCCCGAATCTCATTCGAGACTCCGAACTACCTTCGGTACATCAAAAACCATAAACTCATAATATAACCGTCAACAAACTTTAAGCGCGCGGACCCTACGGGTTCGAGAACTATGTAGACATGACCGAGACACGTCTCCGGTCAATAACCAATAGCGGAACCTAGATGTTCATATTGGCTCCTACATATTCTACGAAGATCTTTATCGGTCAAACTGCATAACAACATACATTGTTCCCTTTGTCATCGGTATGTTACTTGACCGAGATTCGGTCATCGGTATCTCAATACCTAGTTCAATCTCGTTACCAGCAAGTCACTTTGCTCGTTTCGTAATACATCATCCCGCAACTAACTCATTAGTTGCAATGCTTGCAAGGCTTAAGTGATGTGTATTACCGAGTGGGCCCAGAGATACCTCTCCGACAATCGGAGTGACAAATCCTAATCTCGAAATACGCCAACCCAACAAGTACCTTCGGAGAAACTTGTAGAGCACCTTTATAATCACCCAGTTACGTTGTGACGTTTGGTAGCACACAAAGTGTTCCTCTAGTAAACGGGAGTTGCATAATCTCATAGTCATAGGAACATGTATAAGTCAGGAAGAAAGCAATAGCAACAAACTAATTGATCAAGTGCTAAGCTAACGGAATGGGTCAAGTCAATCACATCATTCTCCTAATGATGTGATCCCGTTAATCAAATGACAACTCTTAGTCTATGGCTAGGAAACATAACCATCTTTGATCAATGATACGTCTCCGTCGTATCTACTGTTCCAAACACTTTTGCCCTTGTTTTGGACTCTAACTTGCTTGATTTGAATGGAACTAACCTAGACTGACGCTATTTTCAGCAGAATTACCATGGTGTTATTTATGTGCAGAAACAAACGTTCTTGGAATGACCTGAAACTTCACGGAGCAACTTTTCAGAAAATATGAAAAAATACCTGCCAAAGATGAAGGCCAGGGGGCCCACCACCTCTCCATGATGGTGGGGGCGCGCCTGCCCCTCTAGGGCACGCCCCCTACCTCGTGGGCCCCCTGTTGCCTCTTCGACTCCAACTCCATATATTGTGTTTCGGGGAGAAAAAAACAGAGAGAAGAAATCATCGCGTTTTATGATACGGAGCCGCCGCCAAGCCCTAAAACCTCTCGGGAGGGCTGGTCTGGAGTCTGTTCGGGGCTCCGGAGAGGGGAATCCGTCGCCATCGTCCTCATCAACCATCCTCCATCACCAATTTCATGATGCTCACCGCCGTGCGTGAGTAATTCCATCGTAGGCTTGCTGGACAGTGATGGGTTGGATGAGATCTATCATGTAATCGAGTTAGTTTTGTTAGGGTTTGATCCCTAGTGTCCACTATGTTCTGAGATTGATGTTGATATGACCTTGCTATGCTTAATGCTTGTCACTAGGGCCCGAGTACCATGATTTTAGATCTAAACCTATTATGTTTTCATCAATATATGAGTGTTCTTGATCCTATCTTGCAAGTCTATAGTCACCTATTATGTGTTATGATCCGTTAACCCCGAAGTGACAATAATCGGGATACTTACCGGTGATGACCGTAGTTTGAGGAGTTCATGTATCACTATGTGTTAATGCTTTGTTCCGGTTCTCTATTGAAAGGAGGCCTTAATATCCCTTAGTTTCCGTAAGGACCCCGCTGCCACGGGAGGGTAGGACAAGATATGTCATGCAAGTTCTTTTCCATAAGCACGTATGACTATATTCGGAATACATGCCTACATTGTATCAACGAACTGGATCTAGTTCTGTGTCACCCTAGGTTATGACTGTTACATGATGAACCGCATTCGGCATAATTCTCCATCACCGATCCATTTCCTACGAGCTTTCCATATATTGTTCTTCGCTTATTTACTTTTCCGTTGCTATTGCTATCATCACTACAAAATACCAAAAACATTACTTTTACTACTGTTACCTTTTGTTACCGTTATCACTACTATCATATTACTTTTCTACTAAACACTTTGCTGCAGATATTAAGTTTCCAGATGTGGTTGAATTGACAACTCAGTTGCTAATACTTGAGAATATTCTTTGGCTCCCCTTGTGTCGAATCAATAAATTTGGGTTGAATACTCTACCCTCGAAAACTGTTGTGATCCCCTATACTTGTGGGTTATCAAGAGTATTTTCTGGCGCTGTTGCCGGGGAGCATATCTCTATTCTTTGAGTCACTTGGGATATATATATCTGCTTATCATTATGAAGAACTTGAAAGATCCAAGAACCAAGATCTATCCCTCAACTACGAGGGGAGGTAAGGAACTGCCATCTAGCTCTGCACTTGATTCACCTTCTGTTTTGAGTAAGCTTGCGACACCTACACATGCTTCTGCTATTCGTTCAGATATGTCGCATGTTATTGATGATGCCACTTCTGCTATGCATGATACTTATGATGAAACTACTTCTATGCTTGATATTACTGTGCCACTTGGTAAATTTCTTGATGGACAACTTGCTAGAGCTAGAGAAATTGAAAATATTGAATCTGATGATACTGATGGAAGTGATGATGAAGAATCACTTGTTATTCCTAAGGGTTATGTTTTTAATCAAGAAGCTTCTTTAGCTATTTTAGCTTGCAAAAATAGAAATGGACTCAAAAGGTTATTAGCTAAATGGAGTAAGCAATCTCTAAATGCTAGAATGAAACCTGACCCTGCTTTTGCTACTTCACCTATCTTTGTTACTGATAAGGATTATGAATTCTCTGTTGATCCTGATATAGTTACTTTGGTTGAATCTGATCCTTTTCATGGTTATGAATCTGAAACTGTTGTGGCACATCTTACTAAATTCAATGATATAGCCACCCTGTTCACTGAAGATGAGAGAACTCGCTACTTTTATATCCTTAAAATATTTCCGTTCTCATTAAAGGGTGATGCTAAGATATGGTTTAATTCTCTTGATCCTGGTTGTGTGCGTAGTCCCCAGGATATGATTTATTACTTCTCTGCTAAATATTTCCCTGCTCATAAGAAACAAGCTCCTTTAAGGGATATATATAATTTTGTGCAAATTGAAGAAGAGAGTCTCCCACAAGCTTGGGAGAGGCTTGTCCAATTACTTGATGCTTTGCCTGATCATCCTCTTAAGAAAAATGAAATACTTGATATCTTTTATAATGGACTAACCGATGCCTCCACAGATTACCTGGATAGTTGTGCTGGTTCTCTTTTCAGGGAAAGAACACCGGATGAAGCTGAAATTCTATTGAATAATATGTTGACAAATGAAAATAATTGGACACCTCCGGAGCCAATTCCCGAGCCTATTCCTAAACCAACTTCGAAGAAGAGGGGTATTCTATTTCTCAGTCCCGAAGATATGCAAGAGGTAAAGAAATCTATGAAAGAAAAAGGTATTAAAGCTGAAGATGTTAAGAATTTACCTCCTATTGAAGAAATACATGGTCTTAATTTACCGCCTGTTGAAGAAACATATAATCTTAATCCATTACCTATTGAAGAAACTCATGCTCTTTATAACCCGACACAGGTAGTAAAGGTAAATTCTCTCTACAGATATGATAAAGCTGAAATCACATATACTAAGTTTGCTAGCCCATGCTTAGATGAGTTTGATAAATTTATGGCTAAGCAAGAAGATTTTAATGCTTATTTTGGTAGACAATTGAAATACAATTCAAATATGCTTGAACACTTGGGTGATTATATGGCTAATGTCAAAAGCGAACTTAAACTTATTAGTAAACATGCTTCTATGGTTACCACTCAAGTAGAACAAGTACTTAAAGCTCAAAATGATTTGCTCTATGAATTGAATAGTAAAGATAATGATAATGTTGTTGGAGTTATGACTAGAGGTGGTAGAATGACTCAGGAACCTTTGTATCCTGAAGGCCATCCTAAGAGAATTGAGCAAGATTCATAGAGAAATAATATAGATGCACCTAGTTCTTATAAAAAGAAGAAAAAGAAAAATGATAGGACTTTGCATGCTTCTAGTGAACCTGTTGCTGAAACACCTGAGAATCCAAATGATGTTTCTATTTATGATGTTGAAACACAATCTGGTAATGAACCTGAAACTAGTGATAATGTTAATAATAATGTTCATGATGATGCTCAACCTAGTAATGATAATGATATAGAAATTGAACCTGCTGTTGATCTTGATAACCCACAATCAAAGAATCATCGTTATGATAAGAAAGACTTTGTTGCTAGGAAACATGGTAAAGAAAGAGAGCCTTGGGTTCAGAAACCCATGCATTTTCCACCCAAACCATCCAAGAAAAAGGATGATGAGGATTTTGAGCGCTTTGCTGAAATGATTATACCTACCTTTTTGCGTATGTGATTAACTGATATGCTCAAACCCAATCCTTATGCTAAGTACATGAAAGATATAATTACAAATAAAAGAAAGATACCAGAAGCTGAAATTTCCACCATGCTTGCTAATTATACTTTTAAGGGTGGAATACCAAAGAAACTTGGAGATCCAGGAGTACCCACTATACCATGCTCCATTACAAGAAATTATGTTTAAATTGATTTATGTGATCTTGGAGCCGGTGTTAGTGTTATGCCTCTCTCTTTATATCGTAGACTTGATTTGAATAAGTTGACACATACTGAAATATCTTTGCAAATGGTTGATAAATCAACTGCTATACCTGTCGGTATTTGTGAGGATGTGCCTGTTGTAGTTGCAAATGTTACTATTTTAATGGACTTTGTTATTCTTGATATTCCGGAGGACGATAGTATGTCTATTATTCTTGGAAGACCCTTTTTGAATACTGCAGGGGCTGTTATTGATTGCACTAAAGGCAATGTCACTTTTCATGTTAATGGTAATGAGCATATGGTATACTTTCCGAGGAAACAACCTCAAGTTCATAGTATCAACTCTATTGGAAAAATGCCATCAATTATATTTGGAGATTTTGAATTTCCTCTTCCTACTATCAAGAAGAAATATGATATTCTTATTATTGGGGATGTGCATATCCCCGTTGAGGTAACATAGTGTTATTCGAAATTTCTCTGGTTCCATGTTATTCAGAATGAGTTCGTTAACAAGACTTGATCAACCTTGTTAGTGGATTCCTTTTGATGATCATGAGATGGATGAAACTAGAAGGCACAACCTTCTGTACCCCAATTTTACTTTCTGTTATTTATATTAAATAAAATAAAAACAAATATTTTTCTATCTGTTATCTGATTATTCGTGCAATAAAAAATACCCCAAAAATAGAAGTTCTCCAATTGCCCTAAAATTTAAATATGATTTTTTCTAGAATATTTGAGAATATTTGGCACTGAGAATATAGCAGGGGGGTCAACCACCTGCCCACGAGGGTGGAGGGCGCGTCCCTGCCTCGTGGGCCCACGGTGGCCCTCCTCCACTTATCCTTTCACTCATACACTCCTTCTTCCTCCCCCAAACACGAATATCCAGATGAAGCACGAGTTCTAGCTCACTTTGCTGCCATTTTCGATCTCCTTGCTCAAATCACCTCTCACAAAACTGCTTGGGGAGATTGTTCCTTGGTATGTGAGTCCTCCATTGGTCCAATTAGTTTTTGTTCTAGTGCTTTATTCATTGCAAATTTTTGCTGCTTAGGTGACCCTGTTCTTGAGCTTGATGTCAAATTTATATGGTTCCAAGTAGTTTTGATGCATGATATAGGCCCTAGGCACTTGTATGAGTAGTTGCTATCAATATTATTGAGTTTGGTTTACTTTTATTTTGAAGTTACTAAGAATTTTCAGAATTTTCCACAGGAAGAAATATGCTTAGGAAAATGTTCCAACGTGGTTCTTCAAGGAAGCAAGGACCCAAGCTTGCAATGCGTGATGCTGAGGACAAGCCACCAAGAGACGCTCCAGTGCGTCCGTGTGAATGGCCTTCTGAGAATTTTATGGATCGAGCGGGAATTAAAGAAGAATTTAACGCATATTTGCGTAACGCTGATCTTGTGAGCTTCGAGGAAGAGAAGTGCAGCCAGTATCACAATATCACTAGTTCCTTTGTGAGGAGGTTTGAATTTTCAACTTTACGTAATTCTCCAACTGTCCTGTTTGATCTTTATGATAATTCTTACACTATGGACTTAGGGGATTTTACCACTGCTTGCAAACTTCCACAATGGGGTAGTATAAGGGATCCTCGCAAATCTGAATTCAGAGATTTTGTTGCTAGTATAATTGTGGGAGAATCTAGAGATATAACACAAGCCACCATAGGGAGCATTCACTTTCCTGCTATACATTATTTTGCTCTCTTCATAGGTAGATGCATTAATGGTAAAGATGAGGCATGTCACATGTGTGTCCCTGACCTCAGTATTCTTAGGAGTGCTGTGTTAGGAGACAAATCTTATAATTTGGGAGCCATTGTTCCACGTAGGTTGCATCTTAATAGATTTAATGAAGATTTCTTTGGTGGAATTTATGCAACCCGCATAGCTAATTTTCTTGGTATAGTGATACGTCTCCAACGTATCTATAATTTTTGATTGCTCCATGCTATATTATCTACTGTTTTGAGCAATATTGGGCTTTATTATCCACTTTTATATTACTATCGGGACTAACCTATTAACCGGAGGCCCAGCCTAGATTTGCTGTTTTATGGCTATTTCAGTGTTTTGAAGAAAAGGAATATCAGACGGAGTCGAAACGGAAAGAAATCAACTGGAGAAGTTATTTTTGGAAGGAAACACACCTGATGGACTTGGACCCCATGTCAAAAGATATGGGAGCTGCCCACGAGGGTGGGGGCGCCCCCCCCCTAGGGCGCGCCCTCCTGCCTCATGGGGCCCCCGTGGCTCCCCTGGCGTGCTTCTTCTGCCTATATAACTCCATATACCCTAAAACTTCTAGAGCGAACAATAGATCGGGAGTTCCGCCGCCAGAAGCCTCCGTAGCCACCAAAAACCAATATAGACCCATTCTGGTACCCTGCTGGAGGGGGAAATCCCTCTCCGGTGGCCATCTTCATCATCCCGACGCTCTCCGTGATGAGGAGGGAGTAGTTTTCCTTTGGGGCTGAGGGTATGTACCAGTAGTTATGTGTTTGATCTCTCTCTCTCTCTCTCGTGTTCTTGATTTGGCACGATCTTGATGTATCGCGAGCTTTGCTATTATAGTTGGATC